>NW_025109650.1:31503-44479 GCF_011392965.1 Frieseomelitta varia
TCCTCTCGATTCGAGGAATTTAATTAAAAGACCAAGCGGAATATGTTCGTTAAAAAAAAAAAAAAAAAAAAAAGAAAAAAAAAGGAGAGAGAGAAGAAGAAGAAGAATCCGTCCGAAGCGGAATTATTTATTCGGGTTGGGGGCGCTCGTTTGCAAACGATTTCCATATCGAACGGGGCCGCGCACAATACCCTTCTTACCAGCCGCAACGATCAAATTAACCGGGCGCGTTAAACACGATAACATCGATGGAATCCGACCGAAGTGATCCGAGCCGATCTCGATAAACTCCATTTATCTCTGCATAAGATTCGCCCGATTTCGCAACGATTTATTTTTACATACCGGCGCTCCGGGCGTGTGCACTCATTTATCGCGAGGAGCGGAGCGCTTTTAGCTTTACGGTGGAAAGTTTCATAGTGGCCGAAGTGGAAATATGGAATATCTGAGGAATCAAGGAACTTGCAAAGAAATCTTCTACTCTCGGAAATCTGCGCGTGACACACACCTTGAGAATGCATAAAATTTTTATCACGATATATGGCGTATAAAATTTTATTTTTCATTTCATCTCTGAAGAATTAAGAATTTTCGTAAATAGGGATTTTCTACACCGAAAATCGGTGTCTATAGAGTTTGGAAAGTTTTGTATCAATGTCTGTAACTCTCATTCAAAGGCAAGTAAGCTTTAGAGATTTTTCTCTTGTGAAATCGCGGATAACGTCACCGGTGACCAGAAATATGTAGCAAATGGATCATTGAACGCGAGCCATTAATCGAAAGAAACGCAGAAACGGGAGTTTTCTTCGCGGTGAAACTTCAATTTTTTAGCGGACACGGTTCATTCGCAAAAGAGCGTTTCGACGCGGATTAAAACCAGCAGGCACGGTTATTTTTAATCGTTGCGATTTTACAATTTTACAATCGTGCTGAGGTTCGTTATCAGCCCGTTTCCTGTTACGAGAACACGCGAGTTAACGTGTGCTCGAGGAATGTCGATTGCAGAGAAAAATCTTCGGTATCTCCGTTAACCCGTGCACGTCTCGCTTTTTCCTTTAAATCCCGCTGTTAAGTTGTTCTTCACTACGAAAATTATCGAAGACACAAAGTGTTCGATTTTATTTCGAAGCGGAGTCGTCATTAACGTCAAAACTTTGGAGCAAAAAAATTCGTAATTACATTATCTTTCTGTTATTGCGGATATCTAGTAACTATTATAATCTAGTAACTATGTAGATAATATCTACTAACTATGATATCTAGTTAAATAAAAACTAAATAAAAGTAAATGAAACTATAATAATCTAGAAACTACTACAGATACTAAATTTTATATAACCTAAAATTCCAATATTTTACTTTTTTTTTCACTTTGGAACAGAAAATTTTGCAATTTTTGCGATCGTTCTATCATTGCAGATACCAAATTCTGGAGTGAAAAGTCAGCAGAAATTTGCAACACATTTCAAACTAGATTTCGGGGCAGAAAATCCAGAAAAATTACTAGAATCTGGTAACTATCGTAAGATACTAAATTTCATAACCTAAAATTCTATAATAAAAAAAAATTCACCAAATATACATTACTGTATTCCACTTTCTTTCTTACTTGCAACTAAAAACTTTGGAGCAGAAAATTTTGCAATTATGTTATCTCCCTAATATCGCGGATACTAAATTCTGGAGTGCAGTCTCCAGAAAATTTGCAAGCTAGATTTCCGAGCAGAAAATCCAGAAAACTTACTAGAATCTAGTAACTTAGTATCGTAAGATGCCGGATTTCATAACCTAAAATTCTATAGTAAAAAGAAATTCACCAAATATAGATTACTGTATTCCACTTTCTTTCTTACTTACAACTAAAAACTTTGGAGCAGAAAATTTTGCAATTATGTTATCTTCCTAATATCGCGGATACGAAATTCTGGAGTGCAAAGTCTCCAGAAAATTTGCAAGCTAGATTTCCGAGCAGAAAATCCAGAAAACTTACTAGAACCTAGTAACTTAGTATCGTAAGATACCGGATTTCATAACCTAAAATTCTATAGTAAAAAGAAATTCACCAAATTTAGATTACCGTATTCCACTTTCTAAAATTCTATAAAAAAAAAAAAAAAAAAAGGCAAACGCAATTTAACGAACGAAGAGAGACATTTTCTAGCATGGCTGAATCCAGAAAACTCCTCCGGGGGAACAGCCAATAGATTTTCCTGTAGAACTAGGAGAACAGTATAATCGTGCTATGGTAATCGTAGTACGTACGTAGTCGAGGCTAGTCCGAAACTATCGATTACAGAGGCATAACGCGTGCATCTATATCAACCCTTTTAGTGGCAAGCGGCGATGTATCGCCCTTTGAAATATAGTACGTAGCCAGAAGTGCCACCGAAGATATATCGACGCTTCCGTAACCGTTTAAACGACCATTGCTAATTTACTATCCTCTTTCGAGCTGCTTTCAACTTTCCTATCTCGTTCTTTACCTCGATATCGAGCTTCTGCAACGCCATTTACAGAGTAGCCGATCTTTCTTCTACCTTCATTTGGAATTCTGATTTTTAATTTTAATTTGGAGTGAGAAATATTCGGAGCGGTCAATTTCTTTCTTTATTTCTCCACTTTGAAAGGAGTCGTAATACTTCGTCGAGAATTAAAACATCTTTCTTCAAGGTTTTTAACAATTTCTGAAGACTCCCTTGTAAATTCCAAATGTACAAAATACTCCAAAATTCACTGGAAATGATACTGGAAAAATTTGTCTAAATCTGCGTACGTCACTGGCGAGAAAACACGTCCAAAGATCGAAGGAATCGAGATTCTAGATGTTCTACGCGCGGATCAAATAACGGATCTTATGGGGCAGAAATTTCTGAAAAGGAAAGGAGAAAATTCCCATTCCACCGGACCAAGCGATAAGTATCGATAAACATTTATTCGTCAAAGTCTACTAAGCACGGTTCGCCCTATAAATAAAGAGCCGATAACTTATAAATAAGCGCGGAGTTATCAAGGGTAGATAAATTCGAGGGAATTTTCTAAAGAAAATTCTATATTCCGCGAGACTGAACGATGCGGGTTATAAACTTCGAACTGAAATCCAAGAAATTTCACGCGCGTAACGTCGACGTGATTAATTTTAACCTAGTAATAAATTAAACAGTTTACAATTCGATTGCAATTCGATTCAATGGGCGAAACAAATTCCCGATTGGATTCTATTTCATAAAAATACGAACTTGCATGAACGTAGCCAACTTATGGGACAAAGTGCAAAAAACTGTAAAATGTAGAGAAGATATTTTTACATACATAATCTCGACACAGTTCAAACTTAAAGTTTAGAATTCATTCGTGAAATCTGATCGTTGAAACGATTTCTCTATTTGGCAAAAATATGAATTGGCACGAATACGTGCAGTTTAGTTATGGGACAAAGTACAGAGAACTATAGAACGTGGCGTAGAAAGAATCTTTACATACATAACCTCAATATAGCTAATTATCAACTCGTAAATTAAACGATTTACAATTTACTGTAAGATTTCATGGTTGAAACGAATTTTTATTTCATAAAAATACGAATTTACATGAACATACACAGTCTACTTATAGAACAGAGTGCAGAGAACCACAAAATGTAGAGCAAAGAGAATTTCTGCGTACATAACCTCAATGTCGTTTCAAACCTGCAGATCTTAAGATTTAGAACTCATTGCAAGCTTTGATAGCTAAAAAGGGTTTTACTTCGATTCTATTTTGCAAAAATATGAACTAGCACGAATACATGCAGTCTAATTAAGGGACAAAGTGCAGAGAACTATAAAACGTGGAGTGGAAACATAACCTCAACGATTTAAATTTACAATTTACTGTAAGACTTCACGGTTGAAGCAAATTTCTATTTCATAAAAATACGAAGTTACATGAACACACGCAGCCTATGTGTAGAACAAAGTATGTAGAAAACCACAAAATGTGGAGCAAAGAGAATTTCTGCGTACATAACCTCAATGTGGTTTCAAACCTGCAAATCTTAAGATTTAGAACTCATTGCAAGCTTTGATAGCTAAAAAGAGGTTTTACTTCGATTCTATCTTGCAAAAATATGAACTAGCACGAATACATGCAGTCTAATTAAGGGACAAAGTGCAGAGAACTATAAAACGTGGAGTGGAAACATAACCTCAACGATTTAAATTTACAATTTACTGTAAGACTTCACGGTTGAAGCAAATTTCTATTTCATAAAAATACGAAGTTACATGAACACACGCAGCCTATGTGTAGAACAAAGTATGTAGAAAACCACAAAATGTGGAGCAAAGAGAATTTCTGCGTACATAACCTCAATGTGGTTTCAAACCTGCAAATCTTAAGGTTTAGAACTCATTGCAAGCTTTGATAGCTAAAAAGAGGTTTTACTTCGATTCTATCTTGCAAAAATATGAACTAGCACGAATACATGCAGTCTAGTTAGGGGACAAAGTGCAGAGAACTATAAAATGTGGAGTGGAAACATAACCTCAACGATTTACAATTTATTGTAAGACTTCACGGTTGAAGCAAATTTCTATTTCATAAAAATACGAAGTTACATGAACACACGCAGCCTATGTGTAAAACAAATGATAATATGTAGAGAACCACAAAATGTGGAGCAAAGAGAATTTCAGCGTGCATAACCTCGACGTAATTGAAACTTGTAAATCTTAAAACTTTAGAACTCGCTGCAAGATTTGATAGCTGAAATGCTTGCTATCCTGCAAAAATATAAATTAGCACGAATACATGCGGTCTATTTAGGGGGCAAAGTGCAGAGAACGTGGTGTAGGACAGAGAACGGTGGAATGTGGAGCAGTGGAGATCGAATCGACGCCAGCTGAACAATGACGCGATAAAATGTGGAAAAAGTACATCGAGTCGGGAACAACGCGGATATGACGTGTGATACACTTTCGTTACGTCATTTCTCGCGTAGCGAGCGTTACAAATGATTGCATTAGTTCATGAGTCACTCTTGCCTCGCCGAGCGAACGTAATAGTAATTTTGCACGGAACTCTGGTTCTATAGACACCAGAGTGGGGCATGCACTACACCTTTGAATGCGATACGCGTAATTATAACGATACCATCTCCGAACGTCGTTTCTAAGGATATGTATAATTTTTATTTAAAGAAACGAGATAGTTATTTCATTCGTTTGTTGGAGAACGGTTTACAATCGTTGTGAAGTTGGAAATGTTCTGTCGGGCAAATTTGGAAAATGCGGAGAAGAGTAATCCCAGATACAAAGAGAAGGGGTTCTCAAGATTTCGAAAGTATCTAGATTTCTGAACTTGAGATCAGATTTTCTTCAGCCTAGGAAAAAGAACTTCCAATAAATTCGAATAACGGCACGAAGGAGGAAATTAGTCGGGAAGCTAGACCAAGACTCTACGATGCACTATTCTATCTATTTATAGAGGCTAAGGTCGATATTTATCTGAATCAGCGTGCATCCTAATGATACGCAGTGAAATCATCTCCGCCAGCTCTATTCCCCGATGACGTGCTACGCCATCATGAAACTCGACGACAGCTAAACATTTTTACTGTCCTTGCAAAAGTTGCTCAACTTGCTGACTCGCTTGAAACGCAAAACACACGCTGAAAAATATACTGACAGACCATCGTACGCGAATCATTAAAAATAATATTTCGAACTAAAGTTGTTGTTAGGTACAACATTTAAATACATTTAATATATTTTATAACGTCTACACAAATTATTAAAAATAATATTTCTAACTAAAGAACTTGCTAGGTATAATATTCAAATATATTTAATAATACATGTAATAATATTTAATAAATATTTAATTTAAATATATTTAATATTTAATATTTAATAAATATTTAATTTAAATATATTTAATATTTAATAAATATTTAATTTAAATATATTTAATAATATTTAATAAATGTTTAATTTAAATATATTTAATATATTTTATAATATCCAACAAATTCTAAACACGTTTCTAATCGAACAATCTAATAATAATAAAAGTATTGAATATAAATTCTAAAAATATTGCCCCCCAGCCAACAATTCTACGAATAAAAATGTTACGAACATTACCGACCAAAAAAACTTTTTCTTCCGCCGCGCGAAAATAACCAAACGAAATACTGAAAATGGTTCGACAGGCTGTCATTCGTCACGTCGAGTTTCCTTATTTATCGTTTGTCATTGTTACACCGTTCGAACTTTTTACTTTTTTTTTTTTTTTTTTTTAGCACGTGATATTTCCCCCAGAATCTACCTCGAGGGGAAAATATTTTTTATTTTTTCCCCCGACATACCCGGGGCTCTTTCTCGTTATCTCATATCTCGGATATTGCGTCACGCCTGAAAATATGCACGAAATTTCCAGGACTTTGTAAGTTAGTTCACTCGCCGATTGGAATTCGTTTTTTATCGGAGAACAGAGTGAGCGAATGAGCGAGTGAGCGAGCGAGAGAGAGAGAGAGAGAGAGAGAGAGAGAGAGAGAGGGAGGGAAGGAGAGACGGAAAAAGAAAGAAAGCGTAAAAGAGCGGTGGATGAAGGGAGGGAAACGGTTGCCAATATCGTTCAGGCTACAATCTTTATTCATGTTATA
This sequence comes from Frieseomelitta varia, assembly GCF_011392965.1. Lineage (NCBI taxonomy): Eukaryota > Metazoa > Arthropoda > Insecta > Hymenoptera > Apidae > Frieseomelitta > Frieseomelitta varia. Next base: position 38,147 of record NW_025109650.1, read on the forward strand.
ATTTAAGTCAAAACGAACGTGATGAAATAACATGTATATATATATATATATATATATATATATATACATTGTTCTTTTTTTTTATTTATCTCGTTCATAACAGATAAAAAAAAGTTGATCGGAGATACATACATATATATATATATATATATATATATATATATATATATATATACACACACACACACACACATAGCTTTCAATGATTGACGTATCGCATTAAAAAAATCCCGCTTTTACGTCATATCTAATTTTTTTTTAATCTGTTATCAAAAATAGAAATCAGTCAAAAAAACATATTCGGTTTATTTAATTGCATCGATGGAATTTACTTTCTTTTTTCATATATATATATTTTGGTCAACAACGTTTCGTGAAATTAAGTAACAAAAAAATATCGATTTACCAAATTACATTAAAAAAAAAAACTGAAATTAAAAATTTTCATTGTTTTTTGATTGAATTGTCTCGAATGCGACGTGGGCGAGATAATTGAATAACAGGTTCACTCTGTTAATGTTATTTATAAAAGTAAACGACTCCAATTTGCATGGTTCGTTCCTCAACCGGTCTACCGGTTGAACGCCGAATCCCGCGGATAAATAAATTGACGTATCGAATTTCAGAAACTCGACTAAAAATAACTCCCGTTAAATTAGCCACGCGGTGGCTTTCAAACTCGTTATCTACTTCGCCTCTGATAACTCGCCACCTTCGCCAGTCCCGTTTCCAGCGAGCTGCTGGCGAGTTTCATTATTTCGACCACGTTAAATTCATTAATTCGCCGGATAAATGTTAATAAACGCGGATTTTGAACGCGAGACCCCCGCCGCCCCGCTTTGTAAGAATAAAGCGAAGCCCGGCGCTCGCAAATTAAATTAAATACGAACACGAGTGGCTAGCATTGAGCCCGTTCATTGAAATAATTATTTTCCGTAAATGTGATTTCAGCTATGAAACGCTGTTATAACCAGTTTCCACGAAAACGAACGCCCGCCACTACCGTAGAGACTAAATTCACGGGTCACGTGACAGCACACTGCATTCTTCGTCGAACCGATTCGACACCGTCAACAATTAGCCGCGTTTCCAACGCTGCTGATTTGTGTTAACAATAAATCTAAAACATAACCACAAAATCACAAAATTGCGCGTGTTGAATTTAACCATGGAATGACACTATATATATATATATATATATATATATATATGTTTGAACCGTCAAATGCTACACTAGGGTTTTTTAAGTTTTTAGCCGTGATGGCATTCTTTAATATACTTTCAGTTACTAGAAAAAAAAAAAGAAAGAGTTGAGGAAATCTTACACGGAAAAATTTGCAATTACATGATTTTGTAAAATTTCTGCAAATTTTATAAATAGCGAGAAGTTTCATAAATGTTCTAGTGATTTTTATAAATGTTCTAGTGATTTTTAGAAATTGACTTGATGCAATCTAGCTCGCTTCTTTCTCTCTCTCTGTTTCTCTCCTAATTCATTCGTACGATTCTACTATATACAACTATATACAAGATAATGAATTATTCATTTCATTAGGTTATTGTTTCTAGTTACTGTTACTAAATATTTCGTTGCCTTCCATTTATCATTGGACGGTTTATTGTCAAATTTCAAATGACGCAGAATATTGAAATCAAATATCAAATCGATATACACGAAATTAATGTTCATGTGTTCCTTCCACGAAAATTATTTTTTTTGACGTCAAATACGTTTCTAGTTCCAAAAACTAGGATCACACTAGGGCATTCTACGAGTTGAACTTTTTACTATTCAAAATTGATACTTCTCAATCTTGCGTACATATCAATACAATGAGTCTTTTAGAGAATGAAAACAGCCGTATATTATTTTGATTGTATAGAAAATTTTAAAAAATACGTGAGTAGAAAATTTAGTAAAACATTTGTAGTAGAGAAAAATACGGGTCATTTTCCAAATACGATAAACTACGCCGCCTCGTCGAAATTCCAAGAAATACAATCGGTCTCTGTAAAACGGTTTGTTGTCATTTAAAAGACAAATAAAAATTTCATCTCGTTGAACGTACGCGTGATACGCGAATACACGGTTGCTACTGTACAAATATATACCTCTAGACACGAGAAACAAAAGCGTCGCCGTTGCACGTTGCTGAGTTTCTTTCTTCTCGAGTCACTTCCTGCGCCGCCGGTGACTCACGTGAATCACTGAACAGTCAAGGAGAAAAAGAAGACGAACGAACAGGCGAAAGTATTAGCGAGCCCTCCTTGCGCATTCAGCTTTGTTTCGCCTTTCGTGTTACGCGAAACTGCATTCAAAATCATCAATTTTTCCCACGAATCGCCGCTACGCTTATCGCGAGCTCGATAAGTCGAGACGTAACGACCCGATGGAACAGATAGCCGAACATAACCTATAAGGGAGACTTGGCCCCTTTCCAGCCATCTAAACGACATCGCGATTTTGACACGAGAAAACCGGCGTGTACGCATGAATGAAACGTCCCCGCACGAGAACGACAACCATATACGTAGTTGACGAAAGATCGACGCGACTATGAAGAGAAGTCGAGCAAAAAAATGGACGAGACGATAAAGACGGTGGTGGTAGGAAGACGATGCCGTCTGAATTTTGAAAATCTAACGAGGCACGTAGCGAGACACCGCCTCGGAAAACGCGCGGGCGGCCACCGTGTACGATTTCCGGCGGCGTTTGCCTAGCGTGCCACGCCACGACGACCTCACCGGGGGTATGGGGACGCTGTTCTTTTTTTAGAGAACTACGTTATCCCTATAGAGGGACATTGGTCTTTTCTATCCTCCTTACCTTGCGCCTTCAAAAATATTCGTTGAATCCCGTTCGACGTATACACCCGTGTATCCCTCGGATCTAATGGCCCTCTCGTTGCACTCGTATACGTTGCTCTCTCTCTCTTTCTCTCTCTCTCTGTGTCTCTCTCTGTCTTTCTCCTTTCTTCCTCGCGCACTGTCTTCGTCTCCCTCCTCGTTTGCTCGCTCGCTCGATCTCTATCTCTCTCGCGTTCCCTGTCCTTGTTCACAGCCCACTATATCCCAATCTACGAGAGATTCTCTGGCGATTACTCGCTTCCTACTCCTGTGCTGCTCGGTTCGTCGTCCCGTACGCGTAGCAAACACATCGAAAGTGATCGTGGGGAGAATCCATGGACTGGTGCCACCGGTTAATAATACGGTTCGCCACGAACGAAACGAAACGTGGCCGAGAAACACTGGTGGCTGGAAAATATTCCGCGCTACTCACGAAAGTCTCACGCGGTCGCGGGTGCACCAAAGCTCCTCACAGGGCACGGTCCTCGGCTCGTACACGGTCGCCTCGATGAGCCGATATAATCATTGGCTCGAGGCGGCTTCTCCACGCATTACCGGGTACACAACTTCAGTTCTGGTGGACGCTTTTCCCAGATACGCACGACCGATTTCGATGTGGTTCCTCTCCGTTTTCGAAAGCACTTTTACGAAAAAGCAGCACGACACCAGCCCACGATTCTACCGTTATCTAGGGCGATGCCTCTCTGCTGCTCGCCGCTTTGCCCTCTGTCTGAGACTATGCCACTACGTAGATTGCGAAGAACGCCGTGCTCGATGCCGAATACGCGGCACGCGGCTACTTTACCGGCCAATGGCGGCAGATACTTCGTTGGTAACAATTTAAACATGGCGTCTCGTTATCGCGCGAAATTTGACTCGAAATTGTAAATTCCGTCGTTGTGTTTTTTAGATACACGTAACGTTTTTTAGCATAACATACCGGAAAAATAATCAGAATTTGAACAGCGAGAAATGTATCGCTTAATTATTAGCGATTGCAGTAAGCTAGCGGTTCTCGTTATATTTTCATCTTACTCTAATAATAACGAAGTTCTATTTTATCGAAGATCTCTTCTCGTTTTCTCAATCCCCCAATTTCTAATTCAAATCGGGAAATCTTTCTATCACTATTAATGGAAAGCAACTTACCAAAGTTTTGTTTTGAAGTAATTATTTTTCTTATTTGTATCGTAACTTTTTTAATCAAAATTAAAATTATTGTATTAATAACAAGATTTAATGACATGAAGATTATGTAAATAATAGAAACATTCTAAAGTTACAATATCAGAAAAAAAGCAGTTTTAAAATAAATTAAATCGAGAATTTTACTGACAATATTAATTAATTGTGAATTATCACACTGAATATACATTAGAATTTACAAATTACTAATTTTTTCGTATTACAGAATATAAATTAAATATGGCATCAGTATTTCGAATTGAAAAAAATCACTGTGGTTTCCATGGATTTGTAACTATTTGCTAGTTACATTTTTCGTTTAGCAAAACGCACGTAATCATATTCAAATTCTTTTCGGTAGACGTTTTTTAATTGTTTTTCGTTCTTTGTTTTTGATCTTTTTACTAATTTATAACAATGCACTTCGTTTTAATTTTTTAATTATCATAAGTAATACAAGAAATACTGCAATTTTGGTGAGTTCTTACTTCATATTTCACTATCATTGTTTTGCGCCAAAGTAGAATTTATAATTCTTTATTTAGGGATCAAAATATGATTCATAAATAAATATTTATTATTTGTAATTATTTTAACGTGCGTTAAATATTTTACATTTAATATTATAAATGTGCGTTGATACGTCTATACGCGTATTTAAACTGTAAACATGTATATGTACATACATATTTCGTACTCTAAAATAAAATATTTAAATAAATAAATTTCTCATCTGACTAAGATTTAAACAAAAAAACTAGAATCATTATTTAAAAATAATTTTTTTTGTTTCTTTATTATATACGTACATGAACGGCATCTTTCACATAACTGTGTAATGTAATTTCGACGATATATTTCAGTCTTGTATTTATACTGGATTTTTTTTATTATTTCTCTTTAATATTTAATAAATAACAAATACATACTGTTCCATAATGTTTAAAGTTAATAAAAAATAATACAAGATTTTCTTAAACGTTTGAGGTTATGTTCGAATTATTTTGAATCAATTTACTAGTCATTATTCATTAATTCAGTAAGTGTTATTCTTAATATTGGTGATCTCGCTCTTCGCGTTCAATTCAAGGGAACAATTTTGCCCTTCAATTTTTCGTATAGTAGTTATTCGTTAAAAATGGAAGCAAAGAGAAAACGTCGAAAGTTAAAAATTGCGAGTCAAGCCGAAATTCTACGATCACAGCAGAGGGACGGTGACTTTGTAAAATATTTACGAGAGAAAATTACCGATGTACTGCAAATTCTTGAGAAACGGACTGGATTGCTACCTTTTATGCACTCAGATATTCCATTCAAATTGATTTATTTCTTTTTTACCACTGGAATGGGAAATCAAACATTAGGAGAAGAATACACTGGCATCGTGCAGGCCAATTTAAATGCTCAAAAAGTTCCATCTATATATGTATGTTGAAATACTACAAAATAAATGCACTATATTTTATTAATACACAATATTTACTTACTATTTAGGCAAGGCTGCTAGCAATAGTTTTAGAATGTCTTGGAGAGAAAGGATTAATAAGATTGCTAAAAAAATTAGAACTATCCATTAATCATCCTTATAGCCAATTAACTCCTGCAGCTGTAACATTTTTAAACTCTTTCATAACAAAAATGTATACTATGATACCCATTTTCATATTAGTGCACAAGGGATTGTTTTATATGTTTGGTCGATATTATAGCTTAGGTAAAAGAATAGCACGAATAGATTATGCAAAGGTAATTTTTGCAAAATGATATTACACTAGTGACTGAGATGTACTTTGTACTATTTCTTTTTCAATTTGAAGGTATATGGTCAGAGGCCTACTGATACTATCAGTTGGGGATTGAGACTATTAGGAATTGCTACTCTCGCACAGTGTATGTTAAAAATCTGGCAAACAAACCATAGTGAAAATTGCTCTGATAAATACTTAACAATTGATGAGAGACATAGTATGCTGATGTGCCAGTTGTGCCTTGAAAATGTGCCAACAACTACCACACCTTGTGGTCATTTGTTTTGTTGGTTTTGCCTTACCGATTGGTTAAATACTAAATCACAATGTCCGCTATGTAGAGAACATGTTATACCTTCTAGGATAGTGCATGTAATGAATTTGTAAATATTTTCGACTATTTATAAAGAGAAATTAATAAATTAAAATAACATGCAACATTTTTTTAAAAATAATTATTAAGTTATGGATAAATGATCCACATTAGAGCTATTTTATGCATTTTAACATTCTTATAATTTTGTTTCTCATTTATTTTTTTTTTTTTTTTTTT
>NW_025109650.1:44673-58452 GCF_011392965.1 Frieseomelitta varia
TTTTTTAATAATTACTATCCATCTGTACTAATAATAGTTTTATACAGATGGTAGTGGTAAGTACACATATATGTATCGTCAGTGAATCGTAAAGAAAAAACCTAATAACACGCGCCCGCATTTACATATACATATATATATATACACATATAAATATTTTATATATATATATATATACACAAAAATATCAAATCTTTATTCATATTATACGTATACACGCTATTCTTTTTCTTTTCTATATAACAACGCATTATTCACATAAATGACAATGTACAATTGTTTTATTTTTATTGTATAGCACTTTATAAAATCCTAAACTGAGTCAAAGAATTGATAATAATAAATTCATAATTGGGGAAGATAGGAAGAAAGGAAAAGGAGAGAGAGGAGAAATTAATAATATTATAGTCATAAGGTTGTGCTTTCTGACGAAAACATTCCAGTAAAGGTTTGAAACATCTGCTTAAGATTACCTGGTGTGGAATTTTCTTTCATTTGAAATCCAATCTGACTATAAACGGTGTAAAATGTATTTCTTAAAAAACATAACCTGTCTTTGCGGTTGCTAGAACAAAAACTTCAAATATACATGGAATTTATAGTTCCTTTGTAACTCCTGTTAACAGAAAAATATCTTGTGATACTTACTGTGTCACTGACTCTCTCTCTTTAAGCTTTCTGGTCGAAATAGAGGGCTCAATTGTCGGTTGTTCTATAAGCGGTTGTCCAGTAGTAGTCGCAGAATCGGTTAAACTTCCGGTTTCGGTAACTACCTCCCATGAGCCAGCAGACGTGGTGGATTTGGTTCGTTGTCGACTTCCAGGTACCACGACGGGAGGAGTCTGATCATGTGATACAACTAATTCGTGAGTAATTTCTTCTTCGAACAGAGAAGACGACAATGATGGCGGCTTTCTATAAAACCAACCCTTAAATTAATCGAAGAAAAATATATAGTGTTAGATATGATAAGAAAGTATATGTACGTAAAACTGAAGTCTTTTAATTTTGAAGGGGAAATATTCCAAGTCCAAACCATTTTCGGTAGTGGTTCATCTTGGTCATCTCTGCTATTTTTGTTACTATTAATAAGTTTCAGAAAAGGACTTTGGTCCTCTGTCTCCAGTTCCATAGGAAATATGGTTTCGAACTCCAAATCATGCTTAATGCTAAAATTGATGCTAAAGTCTTCATCACAAAAGTGTTATATATGATAAGAAAGTATATGTACCTATCACCAAATTCTTCAGTTTTTGGGGGTGAATTAGTCGAAATTATGTCCGCTGATGAATATTTATTTTGGCTATCTTTACTATCTCTGCTAGCTCTGCTATTTTTGTTACTATCAGAACCACTCGCACTAATACTTGGGTCCTCTGTCACCGGTTCCATATCAAATATGGGGTGCTTTATCTCGTCATCATCAGACTTGCTGTCACACTGGTAAAAGTCTTGCTTGATGCTAAAGTCTTCATCACAAATGTATTTTAAAAAATAAAAGCAAAAGAAGAATATTTCTTCTCCTTTGCTTAGTCGATCCTGTAAATCATGGCCAAACAACATCCAATCATATGCAATGGTATAGTAAAGCATCTGGTACGGGTTCAATGATTTGTGAATTACATTGTCAGCCCACAAGCTGAGTCTTAACAATGAAATAAATAAAGGTGTACGATCCCATCCTGCAAATATAGTTTAATTCTAATTATATTGCGTAATCGTTAAATTAAGAATCGTTCTTTATTAAGAAAAAACATACCCGAGATACAATGAATTAACATTCCGTTACTACTCTGGCTCAAATACCTTAATATAAGTTTTAAATAATTTTGAGTTAATACGAGTATATCCCATTGTTGATACTGATCCCAATCGATTTGTAACTGAGAAGAAATTCTATCTTCTGGCACATTGATTTCCGCGTCTACCCAGGCCTGAGACCAATCAAATATCAGATTGTCGCCGACGTAGTCATTCTCTCTAAATCCTTTAAAGAATTCACATCCAGGGTACGGCAGTGAAATTATGGAGAAGTCGGAATATCTACCGAATTTGTCTACTTTCTCCGAGGATGACACACTGGATACCGAACAAAAAAGCTCTGTTTAAGGTCTAAAAGTGGATTCATAAACTAAAAACTGATCATGCTATTAACTGCTATGAAACTTTATCGACTCTGTGAAGAATTGAAGTATTGCTATCCTAGTTTTCTTAGTTTTTCTTTTTTTTTTTTTTTTTCTTTAACTTGTGTCCAACGAATTTGACCACAGTAAAATTGATGACATTTCTACTATATTTAAGCAATAAAAACAGTTTAAGCTACAATATTATTTCAAAATTTGTCTCATAAGATATTTCAAGTAGTTAATAAACTGATCTTATTTCCACTGATATTATAAGCAGTGCTAAAGAATGAAAAGGAGAACCATGAGAATTGATTTACTTACTGAAATCCATACTTGACCTTCTTCTTCTCAACCATAAAATCAATAATAATTCCTACATTAAAAGTTTTCAGAAGTTTGATGTCCTTGTTTCTAACTTTATCAAACAAGTTCCACTGACTAGGTTGAGAACTACTCTCAGAAAGCTCAGTTTCATCTATTTCTTGCTTAGTTTCATCTACTTTCTCCTCAGTTTCATCTACTTGTTCGCTAATATCTTCGCTAGTAGATAAGAAATAATCTAGCCCACGTTTAGTATAAATTTCTGCTCCACCAGATAAAGTTGCTGATCTGCATATATGTCTACCTTTATACATTATTACCGGCAGTGGAAATCTTGAACGACATCTGGCAGCGTTAGCCTTTTTGATCAAATCCTTCAGTTTATTTATGTTTGCAAATTTATCCGTTACATCTTCTGTGCATGATAGTGACAGCGGGACATCAATAACTTCTGCATCCCTATATTTGTCGATTTTCTCCTCCTCTAAAATGATAAGATGGGTAGGATAGTGTGAACAGATATCACCTGTATTATTATATATGATAGAATATTTATAATCTACATCAATGAGACTCAGACATTTTTGGATGATATCTTGACTCTAGAAACAAAAAAAAAATATTTAACATCCTAAAGGAAAAAGATTAATCCATAGGAATGTTCAAATAAAAAAAAAATTACCACGTTGTCTGCTACTGTCGCTCTATAAGTGTGTTTTGAGAAGTATATGATAAGTTCTTTTAATTCTGAAATCATAATTTGTGCTGGCTCTGGAGATATGATTTCACAGACTGTTGTATCCATACTTTTAAATAAATTAAATTTTAATTTCTAAGGTGATCCTAAGTTTCTATAATTTTCTTAAGGATGCTTGTGAATTGTTAACCAATGTCTTGCACATGAGAGAAATAGCGCAAATACTGTATTTAAAATATACTACATCACAATTTATAGGTATTTTTTCTATTTGTCATGATTTCTCCTTAAGTTTAAAGGACATCACTTTTGATGTAAACATAATGAGATACTAAGGTTTACAAGAGCATTGTTTCAGTTATAAAATACATGAAAAAATTTAGCTTCAAAATACGTTGGGGATTTTATTTATTATAAAATAAAATATTGTTTATAAAAAAACTCATGTTTATCTTAGAAAAGTAAAAAGTAATAAAATTACAGAAGAAAGCACGATTCTTCACCTCAAAAAACGTTTCAATGTTTGTATTATTTTCAAATAAATATAAGTGATCAATATTGTTAAATAAATAATATACAGTTGCACCTTATATATTAACAGCACTATTTTTTTTTTCTTTTTTTTTTTTGAAAAATTAAATTTACAGTCCTTAGTTTGAACAGATATATATATTTTTTTTCTTTAACACGCGTATCATAATAAATAAAATAGTCTTAAATTTATAAAATGTCGTTTAACAAACTTTACTTTATACAAATTAAAGTAATGAAGAAAATTCGGTAACATCTCAATCATCAGTATTTGAACATCATATGCTGTATCTCATTAATTTCCGCAAATTCGGCAAATTCACACTTGATAGTTTCACTCTTCTATTGCTTCCTTTTATTATTATTTTTTTTTTTCTTCTTCCTCTTCTACATTTTCAACCGTTAAATTCAAATTTCGAACCCGTCGTGCCGCAAAAATTTTTCTCCTTTTTATTTGAAGATACAGCGGAAACCAAACAGAGGCGGTCTGTTCCGTTTACAAAAAGAATCGTTAAACAGAGATTTGAGCAACAATAATTGTAACAACGGATATAGAGAATGCTTTCGTTAGAGCGACTTAACCTTCAAATCGTGCACGCTGCCTTCATCGTAATAAACACATGTTTCATCCGTTGCCTGGACAAAATTCGTAAGAAAGAAAATATACATCCATCCAAATGGTAGTACGAACGTGAAAACAAAAAGTCTGTCACGGGTAATATCCATGGTATCTCATCGTCTTCCGATCTTGATGGGGATTCGACGAGATAACCTAAACATCACACCCGAGAAAATATGTTTCACGTTACACGCGTCGATTTGAATCTGTCCTGAATGTACTGTCATCCTTTTCCGCTTTGTTTGTTACGTTCTCTCGGCTGTACACCGAAAAATCTGTTATATTTTTATAGCTTACCGTTCACGCATCGCATTAAAAAAAAAATAGTTATTCAAACGACAAGAGAGCGTGCCTCTCTTTCTCTTTGCCTGTCGATTTGGCTATAACGTAGCGCAGTACATCGACCTTGATTTCTTGTCCTTTCACCCACGCAGTAATAAACGGGAAAAATAATTTCGGATTTTGTGTGAAACGAAAATGTCTCTTTTCCCTCGTACGATACACCAGCAGTGAAAACTGGCTGTCCGGTGGGCCGAAAGCACGAGGTGAAGGCGTAGAAAGATAACCTATTTCGGCAATGTGGAGAACGCGTGCTTTTACTGCGATACTCTTGCCAATTTTATACTTGTAAAACTTGATACAATCGTTACCAATGAATACAAAGTGTGGAATTCTTTTATCAGAAAAATTAGACTAAAAGATATAATATCAAAAAATATCAGGTTTTTATTCAATAAATTTTGTAAAACTTTCAGAAATATATATATATATGTGTATATGTGAATTTGTAATATTTTTATGAATGTATGAAACAAGTTCTTTTGAAAGCTAATAACGCAAACGTAGTATGATATAGGTTCTTTTAGATGTTGGTATTTTCTCAGTCTCAAATATTACGGTTTTTTTAAATTTCAAGATTTGTTAATTTCATTTTACATCGAGGAATACTGTTTATTACATATTCATTTATGCAAATAGTTCCAGCAAGTTCTCTTCGAGTTCTGTATTCGTTTAGTCATCAATGTAAAATTGAATTCATTCGTTCTGTATAAAGATTTGTATAAAATTTGTAAATTATATTGTATATATTTCCGCCATCTTTTTCTGATTCTAACTATCCAAAAATTTGAAAAGTTAGTATTCGAAAAATGATTTATTTCAATTTGTACAAATATAAACATTTTCATCGTATGTATTGATTTTAAATTTGAAATATTGTTCCATAATATTTCTCGTCAAGCGAAGAAAAAAGTGTAAATACCAATCATGAAACATCTATATAAAAACGTAACCTAGAATAATCTGTTTCTATTTGTCAATCGACAGGTTATACATGTTCAAATTTTCAAATTCTAAGCTTCTACAACAATTTCTCTGCGAAATATATCAAATTGATCCTTCAATATTTAAATAACTTTCTCTCAAATTATTCAAGATGCCTAATAAATTCAAAAATCATTTTCAATAAAAAATTGCTTGACGAATTGACTTCGGTTCAGCGCTAGGCAAAATTTCATTGTAAACATCGAACAAGAATCCATCCGAATAGGAGGTTATTCGAATGATTCGTCTTTAATAAACATAGGAATTCGTCCCTAAAAAAAAAAAAAAAAAATCACTATGCGAGATTAATTTGAATTTAAAAAATTCTCAATTCTGCCGTCAGATGTCAGACGCATTCCTGCCAGTCTGCGATGAACGACGCGGTGAGGGCACTCCTGTTCCAGCGGCGTGCGCATGCGCGGCCGTTCGAGCGGTTCTGGACAAACGATCCGGCGGAATTGGAACGCAGGAACGATCGTGAATCAGAACTGGCACTCCGGTTGAGAGGTGGCAATAGACGCAAGATGGCGAGTACGCGGTAAAACGGTGTGTCGCGCCGCGGTTGATCGTTCGTCGACTTTTTTTTCCCGAAAGAACAGAGCGTCTATCCTGCGTGATACTCGCGTTGGTTATGGGGACGGGGGCGTTGCTTGGCGTGGCGCGTGTTGATAGTGGACGCGCGTGCCATTCGTGATCGTCGTTGGTTTATCTTATCGTTGGGGGAACGTTGGCGGAGCACCAGTACCGAACGAGTTGCAGGACGAAAACGTGTGTGCGCGCGGGGCTCAGTGAAAGTAAACAAACGGTAATGAGTGCGGTACTGGGAAGTGTCGGTGACCCGGCCGGTCTCCTGGACCCCGACGTCGAAAGCATCCTCGAGGAGAAGAATCAGTTGATCAGCCGGCAATATGCAGAAATCGAGAGGCTGCAGCGTGAACTCTCGGAGGTCATCGGCGAGCGTGACGCCCTGCTATGCGAGGTGTCAAAATTCAAGTTCGAGCGCGAGATGACCGATCTCACACGTCTATTGGATGACAGGTATGTTCTTTTTGAATTACCTTCTTCTCAATCTATCTGCATTTGTTTTTTCGATTTATTCGATTTACGGAACGCGATTTTGTACCCCTATAACGTGAAGAACGCTGTTTGTAGAATGTGCGTTGTAAGTCCATAGATTCGAAGCAACCACTTAGCTGTTGCTTACAATTAGAATGTGCTGAACATATTGATATGTTTCTCTCAATTAGTTTACTAACCGAGTGTAATCGGTCCATTGAACGTAAAAAAATCGCGATAAAACTCGTCGATCGCGATATACAATGAGTCGTAGAAATATTCATATCTTTCTAGCTGTTGACTTGAAGTAATTAATATCTTTTCTATCTCGAAATGTTTATCGATTGAAAATGACACGTATCACTGCTATAAAGTAATAATACACAGTAAGATATTAGATTACGATCAGAAATGTAAAAATACCGTTTGAAATCATACGAGGAGCATACGTGATCGAGATTGATGCAATGACGTTTTCTAGCGTTTTCTAGCGGAAAAATTATTGATGCCGGTTACGTTGACGCGGTTACGGTGGCACATACATAGGTGAAGGTTTCGTAGTTATAATTCAGCGGGCAAAAGCATTCGCGTATCAGCGAAACGTGGAAACGCAGTGGCGTATAAATAATGGATCGGCGGCTCTTTGCTTTTCGTTTACTATGCTTTTCTCGCGATACTTATCGACGCTTGGAATTAACGTCTCCCGCGTACGCGAATTGTTCGCTAGTACGCGAAGGTTTCAAACGCATTCAAAACGCTTTGTTTCGTTGTAGCATTATGCGCCATTTTGTTATTTACATCATTAATTAAAGGTGTATATAAGGAATCGGTTTCTATTAAGTTTCTCTTCTCATTCATAATTTTGATAAATCACTAATATTCGTGATAAATACTTTAATAATAAAAAATTATCAACGTTATGTTCCTAATCATTGATTCTTTTTCAATTATTATTTTACGTTATGTAACATTCTAGATTCTATGAATTATTTACTTAACCGTTGTTTGTTTGGAAAGGTTATGTTATTAATAATCATTATTATTGTTTCACATTACAATAATAAAATATATTGCAGAATCTGTGAATTATTTAATGTTAAGAAGAAAACAAAAAAGGAATTCGTTAAGAGAGGTTATGCTCAGATTTTGGATCGTCGATATTTCCCTAAATTACCTAATAAAATGTCTAGATTTCCGAAAAGTATTTTGCTTGTGAAACTGAACAAATTTCAAACGCAGTACAATTACATTGCAAGATCGGGTATCGTAAATCGTAATCGATACTACGCGAATGAACGGCGCTGCAGTCGACGAATGTTTTTCAAATGAAATTTCCAACGATTACGTCCGTCTATCGATAACTAATCGACAACTTTCGATAACCCTAACGATTATTCGGAAGTTCGAAATTCCCGAACTCTCGATATTCGCTCTTCGACGTTTTACGACAAATGATCTTTTTAATTAATCGCGTCCGGTATTTTCGCGACGAAATAAACGACGGCGACGAATAGACGCACGGTCTAATGGAATTTCCCTGTCAAACTTTTGATCAAGTGGAGTTGTTTATCGGCCTCGTACAGCGCGTTATCGTTTCGTTACACGCGTTGCACATATTAAATATGCGATAATATAAATGAAGAAAACTTTGCTTTTGCCCGTGGAAGTCGTTATGCCAATATCGAGCAATTAAAATTGACAGGATGGAAATTGTTGAGGAAGTTGTAGCTTGTTCAAGCTCTGGTTGCTTCACCGTGCTTTCGTGCGATTTTTTTTATGACATAATATAATTAGCAAAAGTTGCATCATCGCGAATTTCTGCCGGTGGAATGTTACGCGTTAATTTTCCTTATTATTTTGTCGCAGTTGTACATCGCATAATTACGTGCTTGAAAAGAGTAACTTTGTGCAGCGAGCATTTTAACGTTTCAACAATATGGAATACCCACGCTATCCTCCGATAATAATAATAAATAGCTTTTAATGTTATTTCGTTGAGAATGCGAATCAAACTAATATCCACTTTGGCAAATTTCCCAAGTAATAATTACTAAAACGAAATCTGAAATTTTAACAGAAATCGTACATTTCTAATTTCATTTCAATTGATAATTGTTTTTTTTTTTTAATTGACATTTTAGAAGATTGAATATTTGCAATTTTCTCTAAATTACAAGAACGAAATAAGAACAGCTCGGATGTCTCGTAGCATCAAGGAAATATAGGTAGTCGATTGATAACACCGGCAACGTTATCTAAAAGTTGCGATAAATGGGGAAGCGTAGTAAGATTTTTTCCCTTCTTTTTTTTACGGATAACAGGGATTCATAGACGGACAATTAACCTTGATGCAGCCGCATTTTATTGATTATTGCGAAGCGAACAGAGGAAACCTCTCTTAGATTACGTTGTTGTTTCGCGAAATTGGGTCGATCGTGAAATCGCTCCACGTTGTCTAAAATCACTAGTCAAGCACAATCGATGCTTCGTAATACACGTCGGAAAAACTAACTGTACATTTCGATCGATTTCATGTAACGTGCGAAGTTTTTTCAGACAAGATACGTATCGTTAAGCACTGTCTTCAGGTTGTAGGAAATGATTGTGTTTCATCCCTATTCGAGACGATACCTCGTTCTTTCGGTTGGATCAGGTGTAATGAAAGTCTCTGTCTAGTAATTTTATTTTACTTTTGGGTAACTGGTATATTCGTAGAGGGTGAAAATGGTTCTGGGGACATTTAGGATTTTTATCACGTTAACATCGAATATTTTTGTATCAATGTTTGGATCTTTGGCTCTTCCAATCTGAATCTTTAGACTTTTGATTCTTTAAATTTTTGAATTTTTGAATTTTTGAATTTTTGAGTTCTTGAATTTTTGTACCTTCGAATTTCTGAATTTTTGAATTCTTAAGTTTGTGAATCTTCGAATTTTTAAATTCTTAGATTTTTGAGTTTGCGAAGCTTTGAATTATTGCTTCTTTAAATTTTTGAATTATTGAATTTTTGAATTCTCGAGTCTTTGAATTTTTGTACCTTCGAATTTCTGAATTTTTGGATTCTTAAGTTTGTGAATCTTCGAATTTTTGAATTCTTAGATTTTTGAGTTTCCGAATCTTTGAATTTTCGAATTTTCAAAGTCTTGAGTTTTCGTACCTTCGAATTTCTGAATTTCTGAATTTTTGAATTTTTAAGTTTGTGAATTCTGAATTTTTGAATTCTTAGATTTTCGAGTTTGCGAATCTTTGAATTTTTGCTGCTTTAAATTTTTGAATTCTTGAATTTTCGTACCTTCGAATTTCTGAATTTTTGAATTCTTAGATTTTTGAGTTTGCGAATCTTTGAATTTCTCTATCTTTAAATTTTTGAATTCTTGGATCTGTATCTTGCAATTGCCGAATCTTTGAATCTCCCTATCTGTGGAATAGCTGCGTTATTTTCAAGCTTGCAATTAATAAAACCCCTCTTGCCGATCGCTCTCGATTCTTTTTTGTTGGCCGAGAGTGCGACCGCCTCCTTTCCTAACTGTTTGATTTAAACACTCCAAATATTCAAATTTTATATGCGGGGGACGCGAAACGTGGTCGGTGGAGAGGTCCTAAATAAGACTCTGGTTCACGGTTGTGTGCATGCGAGGGCACACACCGAGCGATTTCTCACAAAGGCTCACGGGTGTGGATGTGTGAACTCGCAAGGTTAAGCACGCTTCCAGCCCCCGGTATCGTCCATCTGAAGCAAAGAAAAGAAAAATGGCAAAGAACCGAATCGTTCCCACAGGTTGAGTCAGGACGGATGCGACTGCAATTCGTGTCCCTAGTTGCGCTCGCTATTGCTAAAACTAATTAATCACCCGTCTTAACATAGAACAATTACCAAACCGCTTCTAGTTCTATCGTAGAAATTCTTCTTTTTCTTGAACGCCTCGCGAAGTATTCAAATATATTAAAAAATTGATCGATGTATTAAATGTAATGTTTGGAGCGAATACATATCGTGGAAATTTGACTCTTTCACGAACACTTTAAAATATTCAAATATGCTCAGAAATTTGCAATTATTATCCTACTGTATAATAAATATTTATAGGATGATATAATAATTTCTGAAGTGGATATAGAAATTATATCAAAGATACAAGAAACATCAGTATCAAATAAAATCTTCGTGCTCGTGGATCGTCGTATGATTTTTTTTTTTTTTTTTTTTTGTCACGAAGACTGCACCACGGTCTTTGTGTCTCGAGAACGATGCGCCTCGGCGGCAAAGGGTTAATAAAACGAAGGACGATCGAACGTCGGCTGACATTGGACATGTCAGAGAACTGGAGTGCAAAAATAAATAAATGCGTGCGAACGAGTGGCGAATGTGTGTCAAATTTCTCCGAGTTTCCAATCGTGGCAGGCCAATTACCAGGTGCGGATATATTTGGCGTGACCGGTTAACTTCGGTGTAACTTGCACAATATTGCAACCGAAAGCGTGTAATTCTTTCAACAGAGTGCGAGCAGAGTCGCCGCTAAAATCGATACACTCCCACTCCAGTCTGTCCGCGCCCGTAGATACATGTGCTCTCTTTCACTCCGCTCTTATCTATTTCCACTTTGCAATTCTATCGAGTCTTCTCGTTATACATGCACTTACATGTGTTTATCTAGTTCTCAGTAATATAATCACAAGTTCCCGCAATTTCATTCGAGTTAGATTCGTCCTAATTCTTCGTTTCTTCGAGTTTTACGTTTCTCTGATTCTATGATGTAACTGCGAATTTTTACAATTTTCGTTAGGTTAGGTTTTAGGTTAGTTGATCATGATGTTACGAACTGCTTCGTTAGTTCTGATTCCGATGTTATAATTATCGATTTTTGCAATTTTTATTTTAGGTGAATTGATTTTTAACGCCATTCATCTAATTAATGATATAATTCTGAATTTTTGCAATTTTTTGCTAGGTTAGGTTTTAGGTTAGTTGATTATGATCTTCGTTTGTTCTGATTCTGATGATATAATTGTGAGTTTTTGCAATTTTTATTGGACTGAGTTTTAGGTGAATTGATTTTTAACGTCATTCATCTAACTAACGATATAATCGCGAATTTTTGCAATTTTTGCTAGGTTAGGTTTTAGATTAGTTGATTATGATCTTCGTTTGTTCTGATTCTGATGATATAATTGTGAGTTTTTGCAATTTTTATTGGACTGAGTTTTAGGTGAATTGATTTTTAACGTCATTCATCTAACTAACGATATAATCGTGAATTTTTGCAATTTTTGTTAGGTTAGGTTTTAAATTAGTTGATTATGATCTTCGTTAGTTCTGATTCTGATGATATAATTATGAATTTTTGCAATTTTTATTGGGTTGAGTTTTAGACGAATTGACTTTTAACGTTATTCATCTAATTAACGATATAATCGTGAATTTTTGCAATTTTTGTTAGGTTAGGTTCGTTGTTAATTGACTTGTTATAGTTCTATTGATTTTTCGTTATTTGATACAGTTGTGAATTTTTACAATTTTTGTTGGGTTAGGTTTTATAGGTTAGGTTAGTTGAATTAGGTTAATTGTAATTCTATTTGTTTCTAATATCATTCGCTTAATTAACGATATAACTGCGAATTTTTGCAATTTTTATTGTGCTAGCTTTTAAGTTAATTGATTTTTAATATCAATTTTTAATGTTTATCTAATTATGAATAAAATTATGAATTTTTGCAGTTTTTATTAGTTGCAAGCTGATCAGATTAGGTTTCAAGTTGATTCTTCGTTTACATTTATGTTCATCTAGTAATATCCATAATATCACTATAAATTTCTACAATTTCAATTAAACTAGGTTTAAAATACAAAAGAATTTGTCTAGTAATTCATTTGATTAGCAAGATTATTAAAATTATAAAATCGTTGATACATGTATAGCAGAAATATAAATATTTCTCAGTGTTTGAATAGATTACATGTTTTTCAATTTGCAATAGTTTCTAATGTTTGTCGGAGTCGTTTCTTCTTCTCAACAGTTCCTAAAAAAAAAATCTTACAATTAGTTAAAAATCTTCCATCACTGAAAAATCTCGCGAATTCGCGAAACTTGAAAGCAGCTCGAATTTTTATGTGGATTTCGTCTGGAATATTGACGCATCGCAGCTGCGTAAATAAGTAGCTCGACTAAAACGCTGTCGCAAGTTCGATCGCGTTCGATGACGCTTTGATACATCATCGGGAACGATCGGCCAGCTGCCATCGGTTATTGGCTTGGCAGGCTGTTCATTAATTCTTGGAAAGTTCGAAGTTAATTAAGAGTATCGTGGCATTAGTCACGCGAAGTTGTATAGACTTGCGTCCAGAATCCAGCGATTCTCGAAACGAGCTGCCCCTGCGAAGAATCTCTCGATCGAAACTTTTCATATTTTCTCCTTTCCTTTCTCGACACTTTCCTTTGGCTCTGCTGCTAATTGAATTAATTGAATGAACATTAATTACACGCGATAGAAATTTTAGAGACCAGCAGTTGAAGGATAATATCGAAATTTCAATTTGAATCTTATTTGATGAAATTCGTTCGGGCGTGGATGATTTAAGCAAGGACACTGAGAGGAGTCTGAATTCTTACTGTTACAGAATTCTAAAAGTTTCCTAATTGTATGATTATGGCGTCTTTAATGGTTCAGAGATTGAACCAGTCAAGACTCTCAGATTAATAGCAAAATTTATAAATTTGTATTATATAATACAATATTTTTTTGCTCTACTAAATAATTTATGTCGTATTGTTTATATTGCACGTTTGAGAATAAAATAAACAATACTTACTGTTTCGTCATGCAGAATTCTAAAAATTTCCAAATTATATGATTATGGTGTCTTTAATGGTTCAGAGATTGAACCAGTCGAGACTATCAGATTAATAGCAAAATTTATAAATTTGTATTATATAATACAATATTTTTTTGCACAACTAAATAATTTATGTCGTATTGTTTATATTGCACATTTGAGGCTAAAACAAATAATACTTACTGTTTCGTCATGCAGAATTCTAAAAGTTTCCAAATTATATGATTATGGTGTCTTTAATGGTTCAGAGATTGAACCAGTTGAACTATCAGAT
>NW_025109650.1:58957-94854 GCF_011392965.1 Frieseomelitta varia
AGGCTAAAACAAATAATACTTACTGTTTCGTCCTGCAGAATTCTAAAAGTTTCCAAATTATATGATTATGGTGTCTTTAATAGTTCAGAGATTGAACCAGTTGAACTATCAGATTAATAACAAAATTTATAAATTTGTATTATATAATACAATATTTTATGCTCTACTAAATAATTTATGTCGTATTATTTATATTACACGTTTGAGGATAAAATCAATAAATAATACACACCGATTGATAACAAATTTATATTGTATTAGATAACGACGAAAATGTACACGTTAATGGAGAAATTGAATGATAGATTTATCGGTTGAACGTGTGCTCCGCGACGTGGAAGAAATGTCGGATGGAAATTGATCCTTTTCGCGGGTATTTCAATGTAACTCCATTTTGCAAATCCAGATGCGGTTCAATCTCGATGCATCTCGAAATGCGCTCTTTTCACATGTCCAAGACATGTCTCAATTTATCATCTGCATCGATGCTCTTAGCTGTGTGCAGGCATACCACGTACAATAGGATACAGGTTTCTTCCATTTATGTATGTCATACAATGAATTACGTAATCCTCTGCCTCATGCTTTCTGCAATCAGTCAAGCATCCGCCAACTCTCGAATTATATTTAAATATAAAACTGATTTCAAATATTTTAATTATCATTAAATATTGAAATTTATACAACAATTTGAGCGATAGTATTGTGTAATAATATTTATCGACTGTTAAAGGAGCCAAGATTTTGATAGAAACGAAATGTGTTCCTTTTTTTTTTTTTTTTTTCTTTTTCTCTGATGACCAAATTGTGCCGCAGAAAGATAAATCGAAGGGAGATCGGCAAAGAGTTGCCAAGGAATAGGAAACTGCACCAGAAATACCAATCAGATGCGTGCATGGCCCAGTTTTGGAGTGGGTCTCGCCTACGTGACCTCTCTCTACCCCGATAAAGATGCAACTGCACACTTTCTAACATTTTTGGAACCTTGCCCGCATTGATCGTTCGATCGAGAGAACGGTAAGGTCACCCGTGAAACTGTCCCTTTTTTCTTCTCTAAAGCGGCACGTTCTCTTCAACTCTTTAGTTCCTTCCCGGTGAAAGAAGTCGCCCTTTTTCGGTTTTAAAACTCTTTGGAAACTTTGAGGTGAAAATTTTTCAATTTTTTGAATAAATGATATTCGAGGTGACGATTTTTATTGAGAGAAGCATCATTGAGAGAAGAATCATTCGCACGAGCGTTGAATTCATGCGAAATTTAAAATATCAACTTGGAAAATAGGATAATTATTATTATTTCTAGAAAAATTTTTCTATTCGATTAGTTCCATTCCGATTCATTTGCAAAATTTTTGGACAGAAGTTAACCCTTTGAATTCATATTTAATACAATACAAATCTGTTGATGTAAAAAGCTTGAAAATGGGTTTTAAAACCTGTCACACTTTAAGAAAATCATGAAAGATTTTATTATGTTAATAATATTATATTATATTATATTTATTATATAATATATAATATTATATTATATTTATTATATAACATAATATTATATTATATTATATAATATATAATATTATATTATAAAAATTATATTGAATTCTACCGTTATACTAATTTACTTTAGAATAAATACAAGTGGACAAGCGCGACAAATCGAGTTCAAAAGGTTAGAAAGTGTATTTAATAATAATCAGTATATCTACGAAACTGTATAATTGTTGGATGATCAACTATGTAATATTCGCTCACAGTACTAACACTGGCAATTAGAGTCAGTAATAAACTTATGTTATTAGGACAAATTCCACGCTTCTTTCTTCCTCTCTTCGATTTACAAATTGTAGAAAGCTGGCAAATTACAAACGCTAACAAGAAAAGAACACTGTTTTCCATCAGAAAGACGTAATAAGTCGTCCTTGGGTTAAGCCACGGTTGAAACGTGAATGGTATACCTCTCAAAGTAAAAAAATGGTATACCTCTCAAAGGTATAAGTGTTATTCCTTAGACGCCGAGTCTAACATAATTTCCGATGAAATTTTTCCTCGATGCTTTCCTAGAACTTGGAAGCTCGCTTCCAACTACAAATATCGTGGGTCACCGGCGCAGCTTTCTGTCTCCTCGAGCGGCTTTCTTTTTCTTCGTTTCTTTTTTCGAGGACCTCTTGATCCCAAGTATCTTGGATATTTCTTTATTCCAGTCGTTGGGAACGAAAACCAGGAGGGAGAGACAAGCAAGAGTCCGAGTCTTAATTAGAGTTTGAAGCTTCCACGATCACGAATAGGGAAATTACAACGCGAGAAACTCAGCTCGAGAGAGAGAGAGCGAAATATAATTTCATTTAACTTTACCATGTTCCTTCGGCTTTCTGTCCTACCAATTAAAATCAGTATAGAAGTCTAAATACAAATTCAATTGGACCGTGTCGTTACTATCTTTTTCATTCACCTGGAACACTTGATTGGAACGTTCGAAGAGCTTCTATCGATTTACAAATATATATTGTAAATCGTGTTATTTGGGGTATTAAGCACGACGAATTTTTGACAAAATTTTCATCGGGAAAAGATTTTACTTTTATCTGTATATTTCCGACAAAGAGTCAGTTTTAAGTTTGTATTAATATCTACGAGTAATTAAGTAGTCGAGTTATTGCAAAAATAAAGTTTAGATAATGATACAGTAAATATAATACAAATTATAAATACGAATATAATATAGCCGCTAATGATCTCGCTGTGACATTAAAGAAAAATAGAAGACGAAGAAGAAGAATATAATATAATAAATAAATAACGAACATAATATAATATAATAAATAATATATACGAATATAATATAATATAATATAATATATACGAATATAATGTAATAAATAACGTAACAAAAATTACAGATTAGATAATGATACTTGCAAATGTCGTTAGGGAATTTTTACTTCAAACGTTTTCAATCCTGTGTTGCAAAGATGGCGGCTATTCCGCCAGATGTTCCGACATTTTCCGTAATGAGCCTAACCTAAAACGAATTTAAAAAAAAACCGACAACCCCCATTTGCAACTTCAAAAAAAAAAAAAAAAAAAAAAAAACAAATCGAAACTTTTTATTTTATAATTACAAAAGAAAAAAGGAAAGAAAAAAAATTCTCCAACCTAACCTATTTTCGGAGATATTGTCTCGTCGTGTTAACATGCGAGTCGTCATAAACCACGCTTGAGACAATGAAAACTGGTACTTGGAAAGGAAAGAAAGAAAAAAGAAAAATCTGAGAGCATTCCGCGGGACAAAGGTCCACGTGTGTGCTGATGTTGCACGTGGCCAAAGGCGAGGTTTACGTTTCTCGGAAGCGCAATAGTGCCGTACACACGAACAGTGTCCTACATAAGTTTCCACGGGCTGTGTCCCAGCCTTTCATCTGGAAGGAACGTGTCGTTGCGTCTTCGACGTTGCTTGGAAGATTTGTCTCCGCGTGAAATTGCCAGAGTAATTGCCGTTTCGCACGGTCGGCCATCTACACGCGTCTAACATATGTGTCTCAGCCTCCTGTTTACCCAGGACAGGATAAAATTCGAATTCATGGGCGTTTTCGGTTGGACGGTTTTTCTGTCCTTTCGGGGAATTTTCGCTTGCCGATGTGTCTTCAATCTTTTTTTTATTTGGGACCTGAGATATTCGATACTTCTCGAGAATTTTTTGTTATTCGAAGCGAAAGTGAAGCTTCAAGAAACAACTAAATACAGCCTTCCGGTAACTATAACTTTAGTTTTCGAATTCTCTCGGTCTTGCTGAAATTAAATTGTTAAATTTCGTTAAATTATTAAATATCTTTAATTGTTAAATATTATTAAATATTATTAATATTTAAATATTATTATTTTATAATTAAATATTATTAAATATATGTCGTTAATTATTAAATATTAATTATTAATTGTCAAGTTTCATTAAATTGTTAAATATCTAGATTCTTTGCCCCAAAGAAAATATCTGTTTAATTGAATTATTAAACTACATCAAAATTACGAAAAATTAACGAAATTACGAAATATTAATAAAATTACAAAAATTACAAAAAAATACAAAAAATTAATAAAACTCGAAGAACGAAAGGAAAGTAAGGAAAGAGATCCACGCAAGGAAAAGCCGGTAACGTCTGGTTTAACGACTCGAAAATTCTTCCAGAATGTTCGAGATCGATCCTTCGTCTTGATTCTCTCTCAAAGAACGATGATGGAACCACGGGCGAACTGGTCCGAGGCGGCCGGTCGGACCCGGCGGACCGTTTTGAAATTAATTAGAAACGACGTCGGATGCAATTTTCATTTACAGCGAGACGCTCTGGAACACGCTTCTCGAGGTCTCTCCTCGCTTCGTCTTCTTCCCTGCCGCGGTCGTTTTTCTTTGCCCGCTGGAGGAAAAGGCCCTGGTTACCCAGTGCTTTTCGAAGCCGGATAAAAATAGTTGGTCTCTCCGGTGGACCACTGCAAAGAGAAAGAGAAAGAGAAAGAGAGAGAGAGAGAGAGAGAGAGAGAGAGCTTTGGATTTTTTTCAAACGCCGGAGTGCTGCTTCCGTTTCTCCTCCTCTCCTCTTTCTCTGCTCTTTTATTTCCTCCTCTCCTCTGGCTGTCTCGCGTTTTAAAAGCCAGCGCTTCATGAATTTTTCATTTTTCCGACGTACTCCTACTCCCGGCGCACCGCCCAGTTATTCCGTCTGCTGTCGTGTTTTTTTTTTTTTTTTTCTTCGAGGGAGAATGTGATATTAACCCCGTCGTGCGCTCTGGCCAACCGGTTCGCGCGGACCATAACGAGCGACCGAACCGTATATGTACAATAATTCGTCGCTTTCTTTTTCTTTTGAACTCGTCGGTATATCACTGAATAGATATTATTGAGAAGTAATAAATTTATCATTTGTTTTGCCTGGGTTATCCTTAAATGTACTTAAAACTGAGGAAATATTGCAATTTTGGGACAAATTCCACAGGTTAACCACTCGAGCTGGCAACTGATTGCGGACCATAACGAGCGACCGAACCGTATATATACAATAATTCGTCGCTTTCTTTTTCTTTTGAACTCGTCGGTACATCACTGAATAGATATTATTGAGAAGTAATAAATTTATCATTTGTTTTGCCTGGGTTATACTTAAATGTACTTAAAACTGAGGAAATATTGCAATTTTGGGACAAATTCCACAGGTTAACCACTCGAGGTGGCAACTGATTGCGGACCATAACGAGCGACCGAACCGTATATATATACAATAATTCGTCGCTTTCCTTTTCATTTTCCGAACTTGTCGGTGTGACGTCACTGTACAGTAGTTATTAAGAAGCAACAAAGTTGTCATTTGCTTTGCCTCGGTCACATTTAAATATACGTTAAAACTTTTTGAGAAAATGTTGCAGTTTGGGACAAAAAAATTTTCGATTCCCAGCGCAAGAGGTTAACGAATGCCGGGCATAACCGGCGCTAGCCAGTATGAAGCATTTAATAGATGCCGGATATAATCGGTGCTAGTCACGGAAGGGTCAAAACAAATTCTTAACAACGTAACAAC
Source organism: Frieseomelitta varia (assembly GCF_011392965.1). Taxonomy (NCBI): domain Eukaryota; kingdom Metazoa; phylum Arthropoda; class Insecta; order Hymenoptera; family Apidae; genus Frieseomelitta; species Frieseomelitta varia. The sequence continues at coordinate 64,519 of NW_025109650.1, forward strand.
GAAAACTGCGCTGGAGAATCGCGGCCGATCGACCAGCGAAGCGGTAATATCGATCATCGATGATTCCAGCCGCGCCATCGCGCTCTCGCTCTCAATCACGGAGGAGCACACAGCCCTTGGAACGATTGCGCCACGCACGAGTGCACTCACGGGCTTTTCCACCTGTGAAAAGTCACCACAAGGGGAGGAAAAGAGGGGGAGAGGGGCCCGACTAATCCAGAAACCGGATAATCCGTGCAGGAATAATCAAATCTCGCGTAGATTGCGGCGAGAGCCAGCCTATTTACTCGGGAATCTCGTCGTTGCCGAGAGAGAAAGAAAGAGAGAGAGAGAGAGAGAGAGAGGGAGAGGGAGGGAAAAAAAAAGAGAGAAGAAATATTCGATTAAAGCGCGAGCGACTCGAGTGCTTGGCCATCGAAGCGCAAGCTTAATTTTAGATGCACCCTCCGAGAGAGAGAGAGAGAGAGAGAGAGAGAGAGAGAGAGAGAGAGAGAGAGAGAGAGAGAGAGAGAGAGAGTTGCCTTGTTTTTCGAACTCAACGATACGCCACACTCTTCACAACTTTTACATCGGCTTTTCCTTTTTTTCTCTCCCGATTTTTCTCGACTCTACTCTACCGGTTCTTTTCACGCTGTTCATTCCCCGATATATGCGCGGGATTCCTTGGATGAATTATACGGGATAAGCGAACAATCACTTTCTACCAAAATAAATCCAGTATTTTCTTTTTTTTTTAATTTTCAATATATTTATATTTTTTTCAACGTGATTTGCAAGAAATAGTTTTCAAAATACAACGAAACAAGTCACGTTTGAACTTAAATTTAATTTGAAACGAATGGAATTGGTTTTCTCTTCTATATTCTAACGTTTTGTTTCAGCAAAGATAGGCCTTTGTTGAAGAAAAATAGGTTTGGCTCGTGAGTCATTGCCCTTTATGTTAAACTCATAACTATACCTGGATTTTTATGTCGTATTTTTAAAATTCCTCATCTTCTTCGTAAATAAATTGCTGGCTGGGTTTTGCGAGGAAAGTTTTCGAGGGCAAACAGGGTTAACGTAGGTTCACTGATCCATTGATCTTCGAATCGCGGGCAGATTACATAGGTGAAGGATCATTCGCAAAGAATCTTAGGGAAACTTGATGTAACTCTCGGGCAAAGTTCGAGACTTCATCGTCGAAGCTGCGAAGTGGCTTGAAAAATTCTTGAGAAAATCCGGGAAATGGCCGGGAAACCAAGTGTTACGTCGCAGTTTGTTGTTCATATCTATTTTTGTGTCCAAGACACAAAGTGGATAAGACGTTTAAAAATCTGACGACCTATCGATACCAGGACACTCGCTTCGAACATTCGATAATCCAGATAACATTTGGTCATATCGATCTCTCTCTTAGGTTATGAGAACGCTCGATACTTGTTCTGTTATTTAAAGAGAAAAAGGAAAAAAAAAATATTTCTCTGTTCCTCTATTTCTCTGTTTAAACGAAATTCGAAAAATCAACGCGATATTGTAGGGGCGCAGACAGCAAGTCCGCTCTCTGGTAAATTGAGAGGGTAAAAAGAAATGTGAAACCGCATTTTTCTGGAAATGTGTCAAATGCATAGGAACTCTATCAATTTTCGATGTATTTTTTTTTTTTTTTTTTTTCGTTTGTTTCTTGAAACTTGGTACGTGTATAGACCATAAGGTTGTTTTTAAATTATACTGAACAACATGTGTTTTTTTGGTTTTTCAGTTTTTTCAAGTTACTCGCGGTATAGCAATCGTTTTGCCAATTTCGCACGACTCGAGCTCGGAATTTGTCTGTCAATATTTTTCCAATATCGAATATCTCTGCGAGAAACACATATCCCCGAACTAACTTGAAAACTCCGATCCTAAATTTCACGCAGATTCTGACAGAAAAATTCTCAAAAATTCTGGCTCTCCGTTATAGTAAATCCTCTCAATGCAATAAAAATGAATACACGATAACTTCAAATATTATACAAAACGAAATGTATGTCTATACATACATGGAATATTTTCAACTTAATCCCGAAATTTCAATCCTAACTCGCAATATTGCTATCTGGAGTAGAAGGACGTTGGAAGTATGAAAAATTTCGAAATTCTAATCGACACAAAAATTATGAAAAATCCTGTTTCTCCATATCCCACTCTGTCTCTCTTAATTTCACATTCTTCTCGAAGAAAGTGAAACACGAGAGACAGTCGGAATAAATCGCCATACTGCTATTTGGAGTAGAAGGACGTTGGAAAAATGAAAAATTTCGTAGTTCCAGTCGACAGAGATTAGCAAAAATTGTGCCCTTCTATATCCCATCTTTCTTAATCTCTTGCGCTGGAATGACGTGCCACGAACGTCGAGAATATTTGTCCCAAAAGTGCAATATTTTCTCAGTTTTAAGTATATTTAAGTATGACCCAGACAAAACGAATGATAAATTTATTACTTCTTAATCATTTCTATCCAGTAACATCGTACCGATGAGTTCAAAAGAGAAAAAGAAAGTGACAAATTATTGTATACGGTTCGGTCACTCGTTATGGTCCGCAATCAGTCGTCGGCACAAGGAGTTAACCTCTTGCGCTGAAATTTGTCCCAAAATTGCAATATTTTCTCAGATTTAAGTATATTTGGGTATAACTCAGGCAAAACAAATGATAAATTTATTACTTCTCAATAATTTTCTATCCTGTGATACCATACCGACGAATTCAAAAGAAAAAGAACGCGACGAATTATTGTATACGGTTTGGTCACTCGTTATGGTCCGCAATTAGTCGTCAGCACAACGAGTTAACCTCTTGCGCTGAAATTTGTTCCAAAATTGCAATATTTCCTCAGATTTAAGTATATTTGGGTATAACCCAGGCAAAACGAGTGATAAATTTATTACTTCTCAATAATTTTCTATCCTGTGATAACATACCGACGAATTCAAAAGAAAAAGAACGCGACGAATTATTGTATACGGTTTGGTCACTCGTTATGGTCCGCAATCAGTCGTCAGCACAACGAGTTAACCTCTTGCGCTGAAATTTGTTCCAAAATTGCAATATTTTCTCAGATTTAAGTATATTTGGGTATAACCCAGGCAAAGCGAGTGATAAATTTATTACTTCTCAATAATTTTCTATCCTGTGATAACATACCGACGAATTCAAAAGAAAAAGAACGCGACGAATTATTGTATACGGTTTGGTCACTCGTTATGGTCCGCAATCAGTCGTCGGCACAAGGAGTTAACCTCTTGCACTGAAATTTGTCCCAAAATCGCAATATTTCCTCAGTTTTAAGTATATTTGGGTATAACTCAGGCAAAACAAATGATAAATTTATTACTTCTCAATAATTTTCTATCCTGTGATACCATACCGACGAATTCGAAAAAAAAAAGAACGCGACGAATTATTGTATACGGTTCGGTCACTCGTTATGGTCTGCAATTAGTTGCCAACGCAGAGAGTTAACCTCTTACGCTGGAATTTGTTCCAAAATTGCAATATTTTCTCAGATTTAAGTATATTTAAGTATAACCCAGGCAAAACGAGTGATAAATTTATTACTTCTCAATAATTTCTGTCCAGTGACATCGTACCGACGAGTTCAAAAGAAAAAGAAAGCGACAAATTATTGTATACGGTTCGGTCTGCAATTAGTTGCCAGCGCAAGTGGCTAATATATGTTCAATGGAGTTGGGTAGATTGCATGTGTCACAGATATTTGGTTCTGTATTTCCGATTAGATAGGTGAGTATGTCCAGTTTGTGTTTTTCTTTTTTTCTTTTTTTCATCATTGTTACTCGAGAAAATAAACGAAAGTCGTTTGTAAATCCGCAACGACGCGGTTCCGGCGAGTAGCCTCGATGAAATTGGAAAAAGGTATGTGGTGAGTCACTACTCGCGGCTTGGGCTCTCTCGGGTTTTATTTCCCCGGTGTGTCTCTTCGGGCGTTCCATTTCTTTTGACCGATGTAGGGTGAAGGAAGTCTCGGTTTAATCTGTAAGTGGACACATCTGGAACGAGCGTGCGCGATTTTTACGAAGTTAAGCATGCTCGTAACATCAGGCTTACTTGTACGTTCTTTTATGAACATTTCGCTTCTTGTGCTCTACTTTCATCGTCTAACGAAAAGTTTTTCAGTTATCCTTAGCTCTTCAATCTCCCTTTCAGATTGAACTATTGATTATCGCAATTTGTTGGGTCGTTTATCGGACGTAATGCGATTGAAAAATTATGTATAATTTGTGTCATTTTCGCACCAATTTTCGAAACTTGGAACTCGAAATTAAAATTTGTCGTCTCGTTTGTTCTCGACGATTTTACTCTTAAATTTGTTTCAAATTGAAAGAAAAGGATGTGATAAAATTTAATAGAAAAAACGATAACAGACAGCTAATAATAATAATAATAATAATATAATAAAATTATTTTGAAAAAGTCACAATTAATTTTTCTTTAGTCATAGACACAAATTTTTCTACGTTTCTACACGACGTTTGTTCTCCATCTTAAAAAAAGGGAAGAAGAAAGAAACGAATTCACGTGCACTGTCAAAGCAGAGCAGCTTTAAAATGAGACCGTGTAACGTGTATACGTACGAAGCTCTATATATCAGTTTAAATCGTCGACAATTTTTCATTGTCATTGGCACAGTTACGCTACTCGTTGCGACACTTGGGGGAAAAAAAAAGAAACCAGTTTAATAGACGTTCGATAACCAGCTCGAGCCTCCCTTCAGCCTACAGTTTTATTTCTGCAGCCTTTATTCGTGCACGCACGCGTGTGTACATACATATTTAGACGCTCCCTGTCGCGCCGTACAATTTTTCGAAATGAAAACTTACCACAACATCCCCCCCATCCTCGGCGGACGAATCGTTGCAAATAACCTTACCCCATCAAACATTCGGCAAAAGGAATTATTCTCGCACCGTGAAGGGGTCGAGCTCTGGAACCTTGGAAAGAAAGAGAGCTCGCAAAGGGTTGCGATACCAGTTTCACGTAAGTCGCTCTTACGTATTTGCACCGTAAGTGCACGCTGGACTGAAACTGAAATTTTACATGAAGTAAAAATATTACTTTGTTGCATCGTTGGAAATATATTTCTGTCCTCTGTGATCTTGTTTATCGCATACGTGTCGTTGAAACACGTGCTTTTTTTTTTTTTTTTTTTTGTTTTGTTTACAAGTTGATCGTTTGTTCCCTTGCCAAGGGAGAATTCAGGGTTTATTTGCTCGGAATTATCAAGTAAAACCTATTCCTCTGAAAAGAAATGTGGACAGCAGGAAACGTATATAATAATAATAATAATAATAATAATATCGGTAATTATAGGTTGCTGATAAGGATATTTACCACTTGTTTATATTATATAATTTATTATGAAATATATATATATATAATATTATTATATTATAATATTGCAATAAATTTTATAATTAATTTATTGTTTTATTTGTCCTACATACAATACGTGGTACATATTCTTAACCAAGTTCTACTGCGTTGGAAATTCAGTGAACAATTTCCAATAAATTCCAACAAAAAACGCGCAGTCAAAGAGTGAAAAAAATTTTCGAAAAATTTTCGTGTTAATATTCAAAGAGAAAATAGATTCTCCATCTTCCATCTTTTTTTACCCATTATTCCACAATGCCACTTTACAAAGCTAGTTTCTGCAAAAATTCAATCTCTAATACTTGTTTAAACAACGAGTTTACTGAATTTTTGTTCAAAACACAAAAAATAAATATTAATGATAATGAGATGTTATTAATATTAAAAGAAATAAATAATAATATTATAATATAATAATAATATAATATGAATTATATTATTATTATATTGATATTAATATTATAATATTATATAATATTAATTATATTATTATTATATTAATATTAATATTATTATTATAATAGTAATGTTATATTATAATATTATATAATATTAATTATATTATTATTATATTGATATTAATATTATTATTATAATAGTAATGTTATATTATAATATTATATAATATTAATATTATATTATAATATATAATATTAATTATATTATCATATTAATATTAATATTAAAATAAATAAATAATAATAATAACAATAAGTTTACTAACTTAGAAGAGTAATTTCATCGATGAAAAATAATTTTATCCTCTGCGAACTTTTGTCAAAGTTTCGCTCATTGTTTGTCTATTAAAAATAATAAACTTACAGCCGCCACGTAATAAAGGTATAAAAACGAACGGCAGTCACCTTTCGGATTTGACCGGTCGCTCAGGGGTGCCTGATACGTCCAAGGGGCGCATGAGGGGTGAGGGAGGTGCCTTGGCATAAGTCGTGAGAAAAGCGAAGCGGCGCCCTCCGCCGTGGCGCGTAATTACGCGCGCACTTAAATGCCTTTGGCCACGCGAGTGCACGGGGTCGCCGACCTTTTTTCTTTCTTCCCCCTCTCTCTCTTCTAATTCTTTTCTCTCTCTCTCTCTCCCTCTCTCTCTTCTCGTCGCTGCGTTTTCTCTTTCGTTCGTTGAAACGGCTGTCGCGAACAACGCTCGGCCACGAATCCTTTGTACACAACACGGAACACACTCTGTTTCTTCGTTCGCACACGACCGTTTCGGGTCACTTGGTAAACGAAACGAATTGGAAGGCGTGCTGTCTGGTAATCCGATTAACTCGACACCTTCGGTGGCACGGGATGTCCCGGAAATATATACGTATTGGGTTTTGGGCCGGTTAGATGGCGCTGAATGTTCCTCGCGCATGTCTCTTGGGACAAGTGTCGCGCCGGTTTTAAAATTGGGACCGCTTGGGGCGATTGTATCGCGTTTGTTTTAAAATTGCAGAGGATTAAGCAATCATGTAAATTGAAATATTATGTAGATGGAAATGTAATTACACGTTAATGATTATGTAATGTTAGTATACTTTACGTATATAAATTGGAAAAATTGTACATAATATAACTGTCGACGTGTCATAAAATACATGGTTTAAAAATGTCAACAATTTGACAAGATTCTTCAACAAATTCTGAACGTCACTAATAAAAAAAAAAAAAAATAACGTATGTTATACGTTGAAGTGTCTCTACTGCGCTGTCAACTTTTTGCTGAATTTTTGATCGATTATAGTGCTCTAGGTTATTGAGAACAGTAACGATAAAATTTCTTTGGAATTTTCGTTTCAATTTAATTTCTCATCTAACTCTGCATTCACTTATGGATGCCTGTACATTTATATAATTACAAAATTATATTTTTCATCAATTTCAAATTACATTTTTTGTAAATTACAATTTGAAATTATTATTTAAATATTTAAAATTAATATTTTGATTAATTAAATAGCTAAAATTTCACGGTGAACACCACTTGAACAGGATGATTTCCAACGCTGATACTATTTCACTTAAAGTGACAGTTCGTCCTTCCTTTGAGACACCCTGTATGTACACAATACAGCCCGTATAATGGTTACACTGGCGACGATTGTGAAACTGCGAGGAACGAGGATAACGTGGCTTGATTTTGTGTTTAATTCGCGGAGGGTGGGCCTATAGAGGTTAGAGTTGTGGTGGGGCAACAGGTTGGTGAATGAACCTCCCTCCCTCTCTCTCTCTCTCTCTCTCTCTCTCTCTCTCTCCTAAATAACGACAGGATTTTTTAAAGTGGAATTTCAAAAACGCAGCGAAGCAAGGTGACGGGAATTGAATTCGTTTGAGATGGGATATATAAAAATGATGAACGTGACGCGAATGATCGGACTCTCGAATTTGAAGCGAAATCAGCGAGCAATAAGAGGAATTTCTGCAATACCTCCGCGATAAAGGCTTTGTCCTTTTTTTTTATAGAAACAAGAGCCTATTCGACGAGGTTCGCAAAGCTCTCCTTTTGCACCATGCCTCCGGAGGAAAACTCGAAAACTCTGGCAGTAACCTCTAAAACACACGCCCTCGCGCGACGATAATCCCTGTAATCCAGCGCTGGCAACTGTTGTGCAATTTCACACACGCACGTACATACACACACACACACACACGCCCATCAATAAAATCTCGATTCTATTCGTACAGGAAATATACCGCGGCGTTGTGTAACTGATTCTACCGGGTGGTCGCGGATTTACGTTTGTCCAGAATTTTTTTTCTCTCGCAAACGAAGATGCAGATGCTGCGGAAAAATAGATTGAAAGGGGGTTGTACTCTCTAATAGCGCGTGGAAATTTGTTTCTAATCATCACTCTGTTCTTTGACAGAAGTGAAAGAAGAAGGTAATATTGAGTAACGATACGATTGTGTGTTTTTGCTCAGGCAAAATTCGAGCATATGTAAATTTCTTAATAATGAAGTAATGAAAAAAACGAACTGTCGACGTAGTGTTTAATATATAGCGTTGTCATTGAATTAAGTAAAATGAATAAATAAAACTGGAATCGATCGCTGCTGTTTTTTTCGTATTTTTGAATTTTATATTCACTGAAAGAAAAAAATGTAGTGATATTTAGTTTTTGATGTTTAATAATAATAGTGATATTTAGTTTTTAATAGTAGGTAGTTTTTAACTGAATTACATTATCAACTAACGATTATTATAATAATTATAATAATATATATATATATTATAACATATTAATAATATAATTATAATATAACAATAATATAATAATAATAGTAGTAGTAATAATAAACTTTATTTCGGCCTCAGAGCCATGAAATGTGGACTTGGCGTACATATTTTCCTCTTTTCTCACTCGCTCGTTTCTCTCATTCATTCCAATGAATGTTTTGCAACGCTGTATTAAAAAACCTATATTGCTTTGACTATTTTTAAATTTTATATACATTTTACTTCTGTAAACTTATTTTCTTATCTATTTGCTTTGGTTTTAATTTCTCCTAATTACCTTTTTTTCACTTTCCTCTTTGGTATATATCTTGTTATTGCCTTCTCTCTCTCTTGCCATATAATAATATAATAATAATATAATACTAATATAATAATAATATAATAATAATATAATACTAATATAATAATAATATAATACTAATATAATAATAATATAATAATAATATAATAATAATATAATACTAATATAATAATAATATAATAATAATATAATAATAATATAATACTAATATAATAATAATATAATAATAATATAATAATAATATAATACTAATATAATAATAATATAATAATAATATAATAATAATATAATACTAATATAATAATAATACAATAATAATATAATACTAATATAATAATAATATAATATATAATAATAATGTAATAATAACATCATAGTAAATCACGAGAAAAGAAACGCTGACGAGTGCTCATAGTGAATCCGTGAACACCTCGTATAGCCTGGAGGAAAATTTGCCTGGACACCCGGAGGGACATCAGCGTCCCAGAGTCCTAGAGAAAAGAGAGCGTAGCAATGCGATCTCTTCGCCAGATATACAAGGTACGAAGGTCTTGGCAAAACGACGACCCCTCTTCTCTATCTTCTCTCTCTTGGGGCAATTCCCGCGGGAGCGATCGCGCAAATATTTACAAGGCCTCGTGTACACGTCGGCTTTAACCCTTTTATTCGAGTGCAGCCAGAAAGGGTTCCATCCATTGGCCATCCTTATCTCGAGTGCCAGCTCTTGCACACGGAATTGAAATTCAGTTTCACTGGATGGAGAGAAAGAGAGAGAAAGAGAGAAGCTACGCAGTTGGTCGGATGTTTTGAAAAATATTATATTACATTCCGGAAAGTTTCACAATTTTGATTTTATTTAATGAATTTGCTTTCAGTGCAACTTTTCGTTCGAACATTTTGTCGGTTAGTTTGTTTGCTTTAGGCGAGTCTGTTATCGTTGCAAGTGAAAGAAAAGTGTGAGAAAAAAGGACCCCTTTTTTCTTTACATTGTTTCAGTAAATATTTGGAAGAAAATTTTATTCGAAATGTTATGCGAACAAAATTTTCTTCTTCTTCTATTTTTCTTTTAACGTCGCATCGACAGCGGGGTCATTAGCGACGATGGTGCCATTAGATATGTGTGTAGTAGTTTATGTTTTTGAGATACTTTAATATTTTTTGTATGTCATTTTAAGAAGTCAGGTTTATGTTTGCGTATTTCTGTCTTTGGGTTTCTGTGGTGTGGCATTTTTCTAAGTTTGAATTTAATAGGATTTCAGTAGAATCATATTTGTCCGAAATTACAATGGCCACTCCTCCGCTGGCCATTGGTTTTCGTTTGCCCGGTTTTTGACGAAGGTGTTGAAATGTTTTAGTGCAGGTTGGTGATTTTTTTGAAATTTGTTTCTTGAAGGCAGATAATATCAGGGCTGGAATTATTTATAAGAATATTTTGGAGTGAAAAAAATTTTACTCGAATGATTTATTCGAAATGTTACACGAAGAAAATTTTATTCGAAGGATTTATTCGAAACATTGTACGAATAAAATTTTATTCGAAGAATTTATTCGAAACATTGTACGAAGAAAATTTTATTCGAAGGATTTATTCGAAATATTGTACGAACAGAATTTTATTCGAACAATGCACAACTATTAACTAACGTCCCAGTTTAACTAACTTTGAAATAAATTTAAGGAATGACGAACAATTTCCTAATGGTTTTCCAAATTTATTTCATCTCCTGTGAGTGTGCTGATACATTTGGAGGGGGGGGGGGGTATAGACACACATACACATGCACATGTGTGTCTATAGTTAAAAGTAAGTAAGAACATGTGTCGAGACACTTTGGCGAGCCGACGGTGGATAATGCGACACGAAGGTTGTTGTGTAACGTGGACGTGTTGTGCCCGTGAGAAACTCGCGGCAGACAAAGGGACGCGTCGCGACGACGGCGCAGACTCGGGGTATGGGCGTCGCGACGCTTCCTCGCCCCCTTGCCAGTGCCGCTCTAACGATTCACGAGTCGTGCTTGCGCCATTCACCGCGAAATACTAGCCTCGAACTCTCTTCTCTTCTGTACTATTCTTCTCTCCTCTTCTCTCTGTTTCCATCTCTTAGTTGCACACACACAAGTACACACAAGTACACACACACACATATGCATGTGTACATATGTACATAAAGAAACACGCAGCGTGTACGTGACGACGGTTGTTATGAAAGTGGCAAGTAACTCCGTGTATTTTGCATTTCGTTTTGTTATGTATATAGGGAATTTCGTACAGCCTCTTTTTCTTTTTTACATTTATGCAAATATTATATATATCATATATATATATATATCTATGTATGTTACGTACGTGAAATTTTTGAATGAATAAATACGACGAGTGATTTTTGCCCGGTTTTACAAACCAGTTTCCTAGAGATTGTCTTAACATGGCCGCTACGCGTGCGTGAGGATTTTAATTGACGAATAAATGTGTTCCTCGGTTTCGGGGAAGGAGGAGGGTGCACGTAAAATGACAGAACGCTGTACGAACGAAAGTAGGGAATTTCTCACACCGAAAGGGAGTGGAGACCGGTGGGAAATGTTGCTGGAATTCGTTATGGTGGCGAGTGTGACAATATAAATCGATACGATATCAAACGGGAAACTTCGTATTTTCGATTCTATCACGTGAAATCAAGTTCGGCCGCTTTCGTAATTATCGACGTACGTGCACAAACAGACACACACACACACACACACGCACATATTTATATTATACATAAAGGGTACCTGAGAATTGTGTATTTAAAATGTGTAGTTATACAGGGTGTCCCGAAGTTTGGTGTTCAAACGTTGCCAGTGTGTTCTATAGGTGGAAATAAGACTGAAAAATGCCTTTATGTTGAAACGTGAACGTGACATGATATAAAATACAAAGTAAATAACTATCCACATGACTGTATAACTATATACAGATAGTTATACAGTAGATAATATAAGTTGTAATAACTATCTACATGACTGTATAACTATATACAGATAGTTATAATATATAACTTTATACAGTAGATAATATAAGTTGCAATGATTTTAATTTTAATTAAAAAAAAAAAAAAAAAAACATGCATGCAGTATGATTCGTGATAAACCTCTAGGTTTAAAAAAGTTTATATCTTAGGAAACTATTAATTTTTCTTACATTTTGGCGTGAAATACCATTTACCCATTCTTCCATTCACACCCCGTATATGCATCTCGGTGATCTTATTTTTACCTGTAGAGTACACTGTGGTAAGGCTCGAACGCTACACTTCGGAACCACCGTGTATATAGTGTCTGACTCTCCTCTGCCTTTACGTCTGAACGCACACGTACACACACGCGCGGTCTCGTAGACATTTTCACACCTGTGCACACACGAGACACACCTGCGTGCCTTTTACACGCGCGTGCACGTGCGGACAGGCATAGGTGTTGCTCTCCCAACGATTCCTTGCTCCTCGCTGCTGGTAAGATCCGTCACTTTCTGTCGTTATTTGTGTCTGTGTATACGCAATCGATATGTGTGCAATAGCTCTTCGCTTGAGATTCAGCTACTCGGGCGAATTGCTCGCAGAGACGACGATACGCGAGTGTTTGCGAGATTGTTCGTTCGCGTTTGCTCCGACTGTTATTTTTTTCTTTTTCATTGACCTTTTTGTTGTCGAGTCCAAATTTAGGTCTCCCAAGTCTGAGATTTTCTTTTCTTTTTTTTTCGTTTTTATATGTTAGTGGAAAGACTGGAAGCTCAGTATGCTTGTATAATAGATTTATGTACATTAGGTTGCGCCATAAGTTCGTTCGTATTGTCAATGATGAGGTTAACACACATTGTACAATTTATAAATTAATTAAGTTACATATTTGCAAATATAAGTAAGTATTTATATTTACGAGATGAGCAGGTATTTACAAATGAATTGAGCAACTTTTAAAACTCTTGTCTCTTTATTATTTTTTTTTATTTCTGTTTGTCACGTCTAGAGTTAGCTAAATTCAAGTACGAAATTTTTGTACTCGATTTTTCCGAAAACGAACACCACAATGAAAACATTTTCGACTTATTTCTTTTTACGTAGAATCACCTACTCGAGGCAGTATCGTTAGTTACAGGACACCCTCTATATATTATTTATCCACTGAATTTTCTGCAATACGTACTTTTAACTACCAAAGAGATCAAAATGACCAATTTACAATCTTTGTCAGAAATTTTGTAGACCTGAAACAATGTATTTTTGATAGATCAAAGAATTCTTCGAAAAATGTCATTACTTTCCCATTTTTTCTGATGGAAATTTTATGCTTTGGTCGTCGTAATTGGAAAACATAACCTCAAAAAAGTTGTAGTGTTAATATCAAGCAATTGAGAAACATAACCTCAAAAAAGTTCTAATGTTAATATAATGCAATTGAGAAACATAACCTCAAAAAAAGTTCTAATGTTAATATCACAAGCAATTGAGAGACATAACCTCAAAAAAGTTGTAGTGTTAATATCGCAATTGAGAGACATAACCTCAAAAAAGTTCTAATGTTAATGTCGCAATTTAGAAACATAACCTCAGAAATAATTCTAATGTTAATATCAAGCAATTGAGAAACATAACCTCAAAAAAGTACTAATGTTGATATCGCAATTAAGAAACATAACCTCAAAAAATCGCAACCCTGTTAAGAGGCGAACGAATTTATTACACAAGCTGATAGTTTTAATGGTACAGTGCGCGCGAGCTATTCCATTATTGAAAATACAATAGCATTCGAATTGCTAAGCTTCAACGCTGTGAAATCGCTCTGGTGTGCGCATTTCCAATATCCGTGCATCGCGTTCTGTTATTAGGAAGCATAAATCTGCCGAGAATGGTGCAACGCTGACGAGTATGAAATTTTGACGCCGTTTTCCACCGTGATTGTTGTCGAATTCTTTCGACGTGAACGACACACTTCGAATAAACAAAATGGAATAAAATTGAAACAAGACGTCCGACGTTCGCTTTGCACGTGGAATTTTTGCAATATTTTCTGTCTCTTTCTTTCGCGAACATTAGCAGGAAATTCTAAATAACAGAAAGAGAAACGTCAAAAATTATCGGCAATTAAGAAAAAAATTTTTAAATAATTGAATAAACGTTCGTATGGTCACTTTTAAGATTTCATTTGTTCCAGACCGCGGATTTTTATCCATTTCTGGAGAATCGAAGAAATGCACTATATATAATAGAGGAAAGAATATAAAATATCTAAAGTAACACATGTCTAAAATATTTATTACAACAAGTGAGACAAACTTTTCCGTTCAGATTGTGTTTCTAAAAATTGAAAAATGCGCATGTTCCGGTATTTAGAAGTATAAAAATTATATCGCCAGATTGTTTCAATATCTACACGCGACGATATTCAGATACTTAAACATTGAGAAGATAAACTTTCGGCCCACCCTGTATTTATACGCGAACGCTCGCAATGTGGCGAGTTGTAAATTAATCGTAAATTGGGGGAACAATGCGATCGGCCTGTAAAATCAGTGCTCCAAACGGAGATAACTCGCGACGTTTGTCGTTCTATGGCGAAACGAGAGCAACGATTTCGCTGAATTAGGCTCTCCGTCAGCCGGACCAGCGCTAAATTAGGGGATAAAGAACAAACACGCGATTGTTGTTGGCCAATTGCCGGCTTAACGAGGTGCTGCAGAAAAGTCGAACGACGCGTTAAGGCGAGTGCCTAATGAGCTTCACTTCGAAGAGGCGAGCTCTCCTTCTCTCCTTCTTTCCTTCTCTTTCTTTTTCTCCCTTTCTGCTTCTCTTCGTATCGCGTTTTCGTTGAACTCTCTGCCAGAGTCTGACAATATATCACTAGATTCTCTATCCATTAGGTATAAGTAATGCTGTTCCTCTGAAATTTAATAAACTTTCTGACTGATATTTTGAAAATTTCAAAAATTTGTCAGAAAAGAATTGAGCGAAGATTGTCAATAACTGTGGAGATTATGTTATATGTAGATAAAAATTGTATTAACTCTTGGGTAAAATAAAATTTTGTACAGTATCGATATATTCGATCGGGAAATTAATTAGTCGTTCGATCTCGAACGATTATTTTAGAGAGGAAGGAAAAAAGTGAAGGGTCGAAGAACTTCGTTAGGCAGAACAAAATTCTTTAGTCGTTCGGGTTGGATTTATAAATTTAAAATTGTTGAAGAAAAAAATCGAGTCCACTCCGCGTTGTCTTTTCCATTTTGCTCGGTTGAACCGCGACGTACTGTTTTCCCCGGTGCTTTCACGGGGCTTGTACGCGCTCTCATCCCCCTGGAGGCAACGAATCGATCGAGAAAACTCCCTTTTACATCGCTCGAATCGTTGTTTCCATTCCGCCTTTCATTTCCCATCGTACCTTCGTTAATACGAGGCGCGTTCCCTTTTTCAAAAATTGAAGCAAATCCTCCGATCCTGCGTGAAATTTTCCGACAAAGGTGCATTGGAGTATTAACAAACTGCGCACAGAGAGTTTCTTTTGTTTCGTATTGTTCTCCTTTAATAAAAAAAAAAAAAAAAAGAAAGACACGTCTCTTTGAAAAAAATATAAAGCAAATTTTAGTATAAAGTTATTTTCAAGTTATACGAAAAATTAAATTAAAAAAAGTTATACTTAAAAGTTATACTAAAAATTATTTTATTTTATAAAGTAATTTTAGTATATTTTTGTATAAAATAAATTTTACATTTGTACAAAATGTGAAGTAAATAATTTTAGTATAAAATTATTTTTAAGTTATACGAAAAGTTAAATTAAAAAAAGTTATACTTGAAAGTTATACTAAAAATTATTTTAGTATAAGATCATTTTATTTTATAAATTTTAGTATATTCTTGTATAAAGTAAATTTTACATTTGTACAAAATATAAAGTAAATTTTAGCATAAAATTATTTTTAAGTTATACCAAAAGTTAAATTAAAAAAAGTTAACTTAATTAAAAAAATTATACTAAAAATTATTTTAGTATTAAGTTATTTTATTTTATAAAGTAATTTTAGTATATTCTTGTATAAAATAAATTTTACATTTGTATAAAATATAAAATAATTTTTAGTATAACCTTTAAGCATAACTTTTTTTAGTTTAACTTTTCGTATAACTTAAAAATAATTTTGTACTAAAATTTACTTTATATTTTATACAAATGTAAAATTTACTTTATACAAAAATATACTAAAATTACTTTATAAAATAAAATAATTTTTGGTGTAACTTTCAAGTATAACTTTTTTTAGTTTAACTTTTCGTATAACTTAAAAATAATTTTGTACTAAAATTTACTTTATATTTTATACAAATGTAAAATTTACTTTATAGAAAAATTACTAAAATTACTTTATAAACAAAAATAATTTTATACTAAAATAATTTTTAGTATAACCTTTAAGTATAACTTTTTTTAGTTTAACTTTTCGTATAACTTAGAAATAATTTTATACTAAAATTTACTTTATATTTTATACAAATGTAAAATTATTTTACTTTATAAAGTAATTTTAGTATATTTTTCTATAAAATAAATTTTACATTTGTATAAAATAAAAATAACGAAGAGAAAAAGAAGTAATAAGAAACTCTCGAAGTACAAAAAAAAATATATATATATATGTATATTTTTATGTATGTATGTATGTATGTATGTATAGAAGAAACTTTGTTACGTACAAAACGTGTTCAATCTCGCAACATCTCGCTTGATACTTGCACATTCTCGCATGCCGTTCGTCCGACCGTATGTGTTCACCATCGTGAACGTCAACTGTGTATGCTGAAACCCAGGCAACCACCCCCTACCCCCGCAATGAAATTTCGTTGCAGCACGATCCACCGATCCTGATAGCGCACGCATTACCGCTATCTGACGCACGGTGTCGAACCAGCCGGTGCTAGCTACGCGGGGAACTGGTTTATTCGCTGTGATTACACGAGTTGCCATTTAATCCGACGTGGGTTGCCGGTTGCACCGGCCGGGTAAAAGGATCTCGCCCTGTTTCCACTTACGGGAATCGAAAGAACCGAAAGAACGTCGGGCAACGAACGACAGTGAAATGTTGGCTGTTAAAAGTATTTATTCGCTTTTGATCCAGCCAGCAATTCCTTGCAATTTACGCACGTTTGCTTCTGTTTGTGTTGTTCGTACGCTCGTTCGCACACGTATTACTCGGGTACGTGTATTTGTTTTGTGTATCGGAAGCTTCGATTTGACTTGTTTGTTACTCGTTTGGATAGATTTTAATAAGATATATGTTATACCTTGTAATATTATTATATTATATTTATTTATTAATTTACGTATATTATATTTATTACATATATTTACATTTATTACGTATATTATATTTATTACATATATTTAATCCACAATAGAATGTTTCTAGGAGAAATATTTTGAATATTTTTAGGGATTATTATAGGATATTATATTATATTATTATAGGAATATTATTATAGGAATATTTATTTATTATATATATTTAATCCACAGTAGAATATTTCTAGGAGAAATATTTTGAATATTTTTAGGGATTATTATAGGATATTATATTATATTATTATAGGAATATTTATTTATTATATATATTTAATCCACAGTAGAATATTTCTAGGAGAAATATTTTGAATATTTTTAGGGATTATTATAGGATATTATATTATATTATTATAGGAATATTTATTTATTATATATATTTAATCCACAGTAGAATATTTCTAGGAGAAATATTTTGAATATTTTTAGGGATGTAGGATATTTAATAATGAAAGGTGGAAATATTTTAAGAGTTAGAGATGCAGAATGGTACAAGATATTTTAGAGATGTTCCAGGGATTAATTTGAGAGATTGAATTATTCGCGTTAGAAACTTGGAAGACATTTTTACACGAGTTTGGAAATAGAAGACGTTAGAAGACATTTTAGAAACAATGAAGAATTAGAAGTATAAATTGGGAGATTCAATTACATAGAAGTTAAAGGTACATATTTCCAAGAAATATTTTCATCTAGATTTTTATATGGTGTTGTTAATTAATCTAGATATAAAAGATCAAATTGCAGAAGGTTGAGATGCAAGATATTTAATAGAGGGAGTTAGAAATATTTTAGGGATTAGATACTGAAAATCAATCGTACGTGAGATATTTTAGGAATTAACACAAGAAATCGAACCATAGAAGTTAGGTATCTCAGAAGATATTTAGAAGATAAAAGGTGAAAAATATATTCGAATAAAAAAGACATCTTCATATGAATTTAGAAAATAAATTGAAATACAGGTGAAAATCAAAAATAAGTATCAACGGCATAAGTGTTTAATATTTCCCCCAAATTTTCTATTGTATTGACGTCTGAAGACCATGATCTTTCAACTTTATACCTCACAACTTCCACATCAACGAAAACTCGAATTTTTGCAACACATGCAGCATTAACAATTTTTATCATTCTCCTGTTATGTTAATAATTATAATTACGATAATTTTCATTATTTCACCACCATGTTAAAACGTCGAGATCATAAAAGATCTTTCAAACTTTTTAGTAATTTTTTTTTTTGTTCATCGTTTCTCTTTGCCCCTATCGTTCCTCATCCACGATCGTAGGTATTTTCATGGGCATCTTTCTTCTCTGCGGGACACTCCGTGGAACACAGTGATTGTTCTCGATGATTGTTTGCTTCATTTCCTGCATCCTGTCTCCGTGCAGCCCTATCGATCCGCGCCATTGTCCGCGCTTTTTCTGGGAATAATAAACGGGCGCGGCCCAATTTGCGTTAAACATCCCTGTCGCGTGTTTAAACGCGCCGGTGTCCATGTTGAAACGTCTATTAATACCTCGGCTTTTGTTATTTACACGATGTGTCGTATGTTCTGACAGCGAACACCGAGAGTTGGTCGTAATTCGAAGTTTCCACTGTTTTCTTCTGAAATTTTCTGTCCCATTTCTGGGATTTGCGACACGAACGTTAACGAAGTATCTTTCGTACACTTGCGAGGGTCGATGCTTCCATCACATAGATTGACGGAGTATAATATTTCTCTCTGATCACATCCGCTCGATCTTCTCATTTTTCGTGTCTCGATTTTTTTCGCACATTTTGGAAATTAAAATCTGAAGAAAGAAGGGTGAAACTCGGGTGTTTTAGCGTACAGTGTGTAAACGCTATTCTCGCTTGTTGTTGTTCGCGAGGAATTAAATAAAAAGTTGAATAAAAATGAAGGTGATAAGAAATTAAAATTTCCATTAAACGAGCAAAACAAAGGTAATAACAAAAAAGGATCCTATGGTAAAGGGAATAACATTTTAGCAAATTTCTTACAATATATAAGCAGTATGTTCTCGCTTATTGTTGGCGAAAAATTAAATAGAAATGAGAAAATAAGTGAAAATTCTTCACTTTATATTGTATTTTGCGAAAAATTAAATAAAAATGAAAAAGTAAGAGAAAATTCTTCACTTTATTTTGTATTTTACGAAAAATTAAATAAAAGTGAGAAAATAAGAGAAAATTCTTCACTTTATTTTGTATTTTACGAAAAATTAAATAAAAACGAGAAAATAAGAGAAAAATCTTCACTTTATTTTGTATTTTACGAAAAAATTAAATAAAAACGAGAAAATAAAAGAAAAATCTTCACTTTATTTTGTATTTTACGAAAAAATTAAATAAAAACGAGAAAATAAGAGAAAAATCTTCACTTTATTTTGTATTTTACGAAAAAATTAAATAAAAACGAGAAAATAAAAGAAAAATCTTCACTTTATTTTGTATTTTACGAAAAAATTAAATAAAAACGAGAAAATAAGAGAAAAATCTTCACTTTATTTTGTATTTTACGAAAAAATTAAATAAAAACGAGAAAATAAGAGAAAATTCTTCACTTTATTTTGTATTTTCACCTGTTGTTAATTTTGAAAGACCACGGGGGCTACGGCTGTGTTAGGTAACATTCGATATTGCAACTATCGATAGTCCGGCCGTGAATCTCGATGGGAGAAGGGAGAGAGAGAGAGAGAGAGAGAGAGAGAGAGAGAGAGAGAGAAAAGAGTGAACGTTCATCGATATGATAACTTTTCAAAGACAGAGATTGAATATCGACGAGGGAACGCGATGGCGAGAGTTCACAGGTATGCCCGTGGTTCCTATAGCAACCTTTTCAACCCTGTCTGCAAGGCCTTTCAATTTTTCATCACCGTATAGAAAAAGTATCGATCAATTACCCCTCTGCCTTCTAGCTGGGCTTCCGCCTCGATTCTCGAGCCAGAGGCTAACCAACCAAGGAACTAATTTACACCCCCTATCGTCGACGAAATTTCAAATTGTGGACTTTCTTCTTCTCTAGGTGCGA
Source organism: Frieseomelitta varia (assembly GCF_011392965.1). Classification (NCBI taxonomy): domain Eukaryota; kingdom Metazoa; phylum Arthropoda; class Insecta; order Hymenoptera; family Apidae; genus Frieseomelitta; species Frieseomelitta varia. The sequence continues at coordinate 84,865 of NW_025109650.1, forward strand.
GACGATAAAGTAGTAGGTATCTGTCTCGCCTAAAAAGCGAACAGAAAATCGATCAGGAAGAGAATGTCGAACGATATTTCGAGAATAGAAGAAGTCGGAAAATTTCAATCAAATGGCGAGTTTTTAGGTTTCGGAAAGTAGACGACAGAAATTGAGAATTGGAAATTTTGGAGTGTTATTCTATGTATATTTGGGAATTTAAAATTTTTTTGGAGTATTTTACATTGGGAATTAAAAATTTTAAAGTATTGTACATTGGGAATTGAAAATTTTAATGTATTCTACATTGGGAATTTAAAATTTTGGAGTGTTTTACATTGGAAATTTAAAATTTTCGAGTATTCCACATTGGAAATTTAAAATTTTTTGGAGTATTCTATATTGGGAATTTAAAATTGTGGAGTGTTCTACATTGGGAATTTAAAATTTTAAAGTATTCTACATTGGGAATTTAAAATTGTGGAGTATTCTACATTGGAAATCTAGAATTAGAAATGTTCAAAATTTCGAATGAAAATATGGAAAATCGATTAGTATTGACTAAAAAAATTATACATTTAGTTAGATAAATCTTGGGAATAGAAATATCGTGGGTGTGATTTTAAGCACATTTAAACAGAACTACTATGGAAATTGAAAATTGAAAATTTCGAGTGTTTTACACTCAAATGAGAGAGTTTTATATTGAAAATTAGAAATATTCAAAGCTCCGAATGTCTAGCGTGAAAATACTAAAAACTGGCAACACTGGAGAACTAGAAATTACATGTTAAAATAATTGAAAATTCACAACGAACTCAAAACCAAGAAATATAAAAGCATTAAATACTAAAATACCATCGAAGTAAAATACAATTTTCAATATTATTATATACAAATTTCAATATTATCGTTAAATTTAAATTTGTTTGAGTTACTGTTAAATTAACTTGTCATTCAAATTGAAATTAATAAAACGAGGATAACAGAAATGAAGAACTCCAAAAGTGGAAGAAGAAACACCAGCAATGAAAATCCAATTCAGCACCAGGACCTCAATCCAAAACCAAGAATATCGAAAAGATCACATAGTATGTATTATACATACATACGTACGCGTACCGTCTCGATTTCTAAAAAAAAAAAATATCAATTGTCCGCAATGAAATCGTCGCCAATGGAAAGCCACTGAAAATTCTTTCACACCTGTTTCACCTACTTACGCCGCGTGTATCGATTCTTTTCGCTGTATCAAAAATTCGCCACCTACGGGAGAACCCGCCGTAGTCCCCCGCCATCTTGCTCGGTGCGTACAACGCAACGAACCATATTCACACGAGTTTCATTACCCGGACTGTCACGGCTAACGTAACAACACAAGCGATAAAGATAGGAAAGTCGCTGTTGGTCGAGAGAAAGAGAGAGAGAGAGAGAGAGAGAAAAAGAGAGAGAGTTCTTAGCACGCTGGTTTTATTATAACATGGCGGTGGCGCAGAAATCGACTCTGGGAACAGCGCCGAGCCCGAGTTTTTTCCATGGTCGGCTACCACACGCGTGTTTAGAGGACAGCTTTAGAGAGCACGCGTGCGGTGTGTTGGCAGCCTTGCGGCCACGGGATTGACCGAACAAGGCGACTCTACGTGGGCCGACTCGCATCACCCACTATCGCTCGTGCAACGAGCACGTTCACCTCTTCGACCAAATAACTTTTCTTTTTCCTTTTCTCTTTCTTCGTTTCTTTCTTTCCCCCCTTTTTCTTTTTGGTTTATTTTGTTCTGTTTCTGTTACACTTCTCTCTGAAAGAACTCTCCTTCTTTTCTTTATTTCAGTTACTTCGATAAAGTAACTTTTCTTCTTTCTTTGATTTTTGCTTGTTCGTTTCTGTTACTTCGACGACGTAACTTTTCGTCTCTTTTTTTTTTTTTGATTCTTTCTTTTGTTTCTGTCACTTTGAAATAACTTTTCTTCTCTTTTTTTGATTCCTTCTTTTCTTTCTGTTACTTCGATAAAGTAACTTTTCTTCTTTCTTTGATTTTTGCTTGTTCGTTTTTGTTACCTCGACGAAATAACTTTTCGTCTCTTTTTTTGATTCTTTCTTTTGTTTCTGTTACTTTGAAATAACTTTTCTTCTCTTTTTTTGATTCCTTCTTTTGTTTCTGTTACTTATATAAAGTAACTTTTTTTCTTTCTTTGATTTTTGCTTGTTCGTTTCTGTTACTTCGACGACATAACTTTTCGTCTCTTTTTTTTTTATTCTTTCTTTTGTTTCTGTTACTTCGAAATAACTTTTCTTCTTTCTTCGATTCTTTCTTTCGTTTCTGTTACTTCGATAAAATAACTTTTCTTCTTTCTTTGATTTTTGCTTGTTCGTTTCTGTTACTTCGACGAAATAACTTTTCGTCTCTTTTTTTGATTCTTTCTTTTGTTTCTGTTACTTTGAAATAACTTTTCTCCTCTTTTTTTGATTCCTTCTTTTGTTTCTGTTACTTCGAAATAATTTTTTTTTTTTCTTCGATTGTTTCGTTTCTGTTACTTCGATAAAGTAACTTTTCTTCTTTCTTTGATTTTTCCTTGTTCGTTTCTGTTACTTCGACGAAATAACTTTTCCTCCCTTTTTTGATTCTTTCTTTTGCTTCTGTTACTTCGAAATAACTTTTCTTCTTTCTTCGATTCTTTCTTTTGGTTCTCTTACTTCGATAAAGTAACTTTTCTTCTTTCTTTGATTTTTGCTTGTTTGGTTTTACTTGATTTTTTGTTTCTGTTACTTTGATAAATCTTTCTTCAATTTTTGTTTGTTTCGGTTACTTCGAAATAACTTTTCTTCTTTCTTCGATTTTTGTTTGTTTGTTTGTTTCTTTCTATTACTTCGACGAAATAACTTTGCCTCTTTCGTCGATTTCTTCTTTTTTTTGTTTCTTTTGCTCGATGTAACTGTCACAAATATAGAATGTCAAATTCATGGTCAACACGTGTGTCTGTACGTTTGACGAAAAGACGAACAAAATTAAACGCAAAAAACTAGATCTTTAATTTAACTTTCCAATTATATAAATAGAAGACTGAATTATTTAGGAGGAATTGTTCAATATAATATTTTATTATAAATATTTATTTAACTTATTTAAATTATTATATTTAAAATCATATAATATCATTATAATATATAACTTATAAATTATAGATTATTATAATATTATTATAATAATATTATAATAATTTACACAATTATTATAATAATATAATAATTTACACAATTATTATAATAATATAATAATTTACAAAATTATTATTATTATAATACACAATTATTATAATAATATTATAATAATTTACACTATTATTATAATAATATTATAATAATTTACACTATTATTATAATAATATTATAATAATTTACACTATTATTATAATATATAATTTACACAATTATAATAATATAATAATTTACATAATTATTATAATAATATAATAATTTACATTATTATTATTATAATACACAATTATTGTAATAATATAATAATTTACACAATTATTATTATAATACACAATTATAATAATATTATAATAATTTACACAATTATTATAATATAATAATTTACACAATTATTATAATAATATAATAATTTACAGAATTATTATTATAATACACTATCATTACAATATTATTATAATATATTAAACTTTTTTCAAACTTTTTTTTTAACAACACAAAGAAAGAAAGATAATCGACGATAATTACACATCTCTTTCACCCTCTCTCTCTGTACACCTTTCGTGATGTGTAGCAAAGGGTTGACGCGTGACGAGTAGGCGTGGGGAGGGAGGGGGTGGTTTTGCTTCGTCACCGTGTTCGCCTTGCTATTTTTTCACGGCGTGCGCCGTGATATTTTCGCGACGTGGAAAGTTCGAGAAAAGAGGGTTGACAAGGGCTAGGCAATAAAACGCAGAGAGGCCCCCCCGGCCCAACCCCCAAGGGCTCACGGGGCGGCCTCTCTCTCGTAATCGATAGCGAGCGGTCGCACGTGCGATCACCGACAGGCTACACGTTGCCCTTAGTTAAAAAGGAGTGCTCCTCCGAGCAGCGTCGTTCCTCAAGGTCGTTCAAAACGCTCCAACACAATCGTACACACCTTTCAACTGTTCGATTGCTCGCCGCGGATCTCCTTGCGTTCTTAACTTTCGTCGAAAGTGGACAGATATACTTTTCTGTGCGTGTGTGTCAGGTATATATTTCTATATACATGTGTGCGCAGTGGCTCGCATAAGTGGCGTAACGGGAAATCGCGATCGAGTTTTCAATTAACGCGATTGCAGAATTGGCGCGGCGCGGAGGATAGTCTCGAATTGATACTTCGCGCGTCGCCGACGTTAGAAAACCTTTAATAACATCGTTATGATTCCGTGTACAATTATTGCCTCGCCGTAGCGAGTTTCATCGGTACGTTGTCGCGTGAACGTCGAGCACGAAGAGATATTTGTTCGCAGCAGTCGTTGGATCGAAGATTTTTATAATGGGAACAATTATTAATGGACGGCTAATCTTCTTCTGCTTCGAGTGTACAAAAACTCTGGCTGTTTCAGAGAGTTAATGCATAGATATTTCGTGCCGCTCTTTATTAGATCGTTTCGTGCCAACGGTGTGCTAGGCAATCATCTAATTCTAACGTTCTCTTCAACTTTCCTTTCCGCATGCACGAAAGCCGCCGCATGCGCGCGCGCGTGTGGTGTTTTGCGTTGGATGAAGATGACGACGGAGGCACGATCGTAATTTAAATGGCAATGAGGAGTAATCGTTGAAGGTGAAATATCAGTGATAAACGCTCGCGTGGATAACGATAACACACACACGCCAGCCACGTTGTATGCGAGCCGATTGCCTCCGCTGTGTCCAACGGGTGACATGAAGAAAAGGTGTCAATTATTTTCACTATACGCTTTTAGTATTCGGTAACTGTAAGTCGTAAACGATAGTGTAGATGCATGATTTGATTGCGGTGATTTACGAATTAATAAGAAGCATCGATGACAAGTTATACGTTCAGGAAGTTCAGAGTGTAGATTATAAATCAAAGAGTCCTTGCGGGATTGCCAAACATCGAATTTTCAATCGTTATTGTATTCTATTTGAAACTGAAAATAATATATTTCAAGAAACATGTTTTTGCTTTTCTATTATCTTTCCTGTTATCGACAGAATTGGCGTCTGGAGTGTTTAAAATTTTAAACGAACAGCCACTTTTCTTTTTGCCTCCTTGAAAGTTTGATGTTTGACACTTGCAAAATTTGTGTTTTCGACCTTATTAATCGCAGGTAAAATACAATATATATATATATATTTTTTTTTAACATATATAAAAGTAAAATTTATTATATATATATATTTATATAAAATTTAATATATATATATATTAAAATGAAATTTTAATTTATATAAGTATATTAATATCCATATAATTTATATAAGTATTAATATACATATTAAAATAAAATTTAATAATATATATAATATATAATAAAATAAAATTTAATAATATATATAATATATAATATATTAATAAACATATATATACTAAAACAAAATTTTAATATATATAAGTATTAATATACATATTAAAACAAAATTTTAATATCTCTAAGTATTAATATACATATGTGTTAAAATAAAATTTTAATATCTATAAGTATTAATATACATATGTGTTAAAATAAAATTTTAATATCTATAAGTATTAATATACATATATATTAAAATAAAATTTTAATATAAATGAGTATTAATATACATATATATTAAAATAAAATTATAAGTATTAATATATATATATATATTAAAATCAAGTTTTAATGTGTATATAAATATTAATATATATTAAAATAAAATTTTGATATATATAAATTTATTGTCAGTGAAACTCCAAAGTAAAATTTTGCCAATAATAATCTCAGTTCAGTGACAAAATTGGAGGAGAGGTCCTTTCTCTTTTTTTCAAGATTCAAGGAGAAAGAACGACATTCCGATATCAATATTTCCCGAAACAAATTCAGTCACGTTGTTAAATGATGCCCGTTTCGAGTCGTCGATCGAATCTAACTTATACTAGGTTATTCCTTTCAATTTCGTCTGGGATATATATCGACGTGTTTAGGGCCGGTTTATATATACTATATATAACCGGCGGAGAGAGACTAGCACTGGGTCGTGAAACGTCTCGGGAGCATCGTCGTGCACTTGAAACTGTGCCAATCCTCGAAACCGAGTTCCGCCGGCTGCATAATAAAACGATCAGAGATCCCGGTGGAAAAGGGCCAATGTCAATATCTTGGATCGCGCACCACGCTTGGGGAATGCGCGTGGGCTCATTCAGCCGCGTTCCAAGCGTTTTGCAACCCTCTCGACGCGAACAAAAACCTCAAAAGACAATCGAGCCGCGCGTGTTTCCTCGTTGGAATTCGCAAAAGAAAGGGAATGAAAATAAAAAAAAATTTTTTTTTCTTGTTTCGAAAAAGTTAGAGCACGAATGGATCGTAAAGATTCTGAACGATCAAGCGAAAAAATTTTTCCGGTATTTTGATGAATTCATTATTTTTTGGTGATTTTTTTTTTTTTTTTAGGTTAGGTCTTGAGATTTTGTTTCTCAGTGAAAATTGAGATATTGGAGAATTGGTGGAAATCCTTTTCGTTTTACATTGAGAATTTCTTATTCTTATTAATTTCTTATTAGGATTAGAGGAAGTTTGGAGAAGCATTCAAATTCTGAATGACTCGAAGACTTGAAAAACGAAAAACTTTATTAATGTTTCTTATCAATTCTTAACCTCAAAATTACGCTCGAAAGCAATCTAATGTAATATAATCACAGATATATATATATGTATATATATTTCAGAAGATTTTTAATGAAAAACTTCAATAGAAAATAAAATTCTCTTATCATAATTAAAAAACCACCCCCGAAATACCAAATCAGACATAACCTCAATAAGGCTACTGAACACACAGTTGAAAGTTCATATATATATGTATAAATATTCAAAAAAGATTTTTAATAGAACCATTTATTGAAAAATATCTAAATAGAAACCAAAATTCTGTTCCGATATTTAAGAAATCAGTCCCAAAATACCAAACCAGACATAACCTCAATAAAGCTGCCAAACACAACAGTTGAAAGGTAATATACATAACAAAAATATTCAAGAAGATTTTTAATGAAAAATGTCTCGATAGAAACCAAAATTCTCTTCTTATAATTAAAAAAATCACTCCCAAAATATCAAACCAGACGTAACCTCAATAAAGCTACCAAACAACAGTTAAAAAATAATATACACAAATATTCAAAAAGATTTTTAATGAAAAATGTCTCGATAGAAATCAAAATTCCCTCTTGACAATTAAAAAATCACCAGACATAACCTCAATAAGCCTACTGAACACAACATTTTGAAAGATAATATATATATATATATATAAATATTCAAGAAGATTTTTAATGAAGAGTGCCTCGATAGAAACAAAAATTCTCTCCTTCGTTCAAATTAAACAATCAAAAAAAAAAAAAAAAAATTACTCAAAATCGCCAGACATAACCTCAATAAAAGACCGCCGAACACGACAGTCCATGAAATGAAAAAAAAAAAATTCACGAAATCCAGAAGAACGTGGAATATGCCAAAGTTGAAGTTTGACGTGAATCTACGTTCTATTTTCCGCGTGTTGGGCGGTTCGCGACGCCGTCTAATTTCGCGTCACGATTGCCGGCGTAACGATTATTTAAAAAAAGAAGCCGAAGCCCCGAGGTCTGTTGTTTCGTCATTGGGGTGGGCAGGAAACGCTCGAACAAGTTGCAGGAATGGTACTATTGATTTTCGGCTGCTCCTTTTTCGACCCCATCCGTCTGCGATTCTGTCCCCTCGAATCATTCGCCATTGCTTCGACTGCAACCCTCCCCCAACCCCTCTCGATACGTGCATTTTATTCAACGCCGTGTGCTCTCTACCGTCACGTTTGCCGACTGCCGGCGAAATAAGTGGCCTGGAAAGAACCGCCCCGCCTTCTAATTGCACTCCCTTGCAACGTGTCACATGTTGAAAAATTTAATTAAAAAGACGAACGCGCGTTTTTCTTTTTCTTTCTTTTTTTTTATTTTATTTTATTTTATTTTATTTTATTTTATTTTATTTTATTTTATTTTATTTTATTTTATTTTTTGCTCGCGAGCCATTCTCCTCCCTCCGCGTCAAAACGTCGGCGTTGACGCTTGATTTCCATAGGTGTGTCTCGTCTGTCTCTTTCAAGTTTTGCTTCTTTGCCTTCTTCGTTTTCCTCTGGTTAGTTTTTGTGGTATTTCTGATACGTATTTATGTTTGTACAATACGGTACAATACGGCGTTTTGTGTAGGAGATCGGTAGAAAATCTTGATTAAAGTGTCAAGTAGAAAATTTGTATTATTCTGAAAATTTGAAAACTCGTTTAAAAACCACAAAGCCACGAGGTTTTCGTAACAATAGCCTTTGGACTCTAAGCGAATGGGATTTTAATTCTGGGAAAAATGCACTTGTTTTTCACTGTGCGCTTCGTTTATAATTACATTTTTAATTAGCATAATTACCAGTACGTACGTAACCAGCGTCGTCGTTAAACTACGGATATTTAGTAATTTATGGGAAATTAAAAAAACCACACCAAGTAAAAACTCGTGAAATATTCGAAGCAAAATGCTGGTTATAAAATTTAACGCGCGAAACAAGTCTCGTTTGGATGAGATCTCCGTTTAGGTTACATCTCTTTAATAACATTCGTCGAAATATATGTACACTTGCATAAAGTATCCTCCATCTGACCATGAAAATTATAAAAATTGTAAATTATAAAAAATTATAAATTTTAGAAATATAATACATGCAATATTGTAATTTGAATACAACGTAACAACCTCTTACACGCCTATTTGTTTCAAACGAGCGTTTAATTTTTAATTTTATACTGGGTGTTTCAAAAAAAACTGTCACTTCTAAATGTAACAACTGCCAATGAAGAAATTATTTTTGTCAAAGTTAGAATTATGAACATTTTAGTTCTTCTCATTAATTTCCAAAAATTGATTCGCCGGAAGAGAAAATTCCGTGAAAGAATATTTCCAATAGAATGGCGACGATTTCCCTAGAGATAACAAAAATAATTTAATTCAAAAGTTTCTCTAAATTCACGAAAAAAAAAAAAAAACAATGATCCGATCACTTTTTCCACATTTTGGTGAAAAAAAAAAAGACAACTCTGAGGATCCCTGTATATTCGAACGGGACTAATTTCCCTCGGAAGAAATAAAAAAAAAAAAAAAAAAAAATCCATAGACCAATCGTGGCAGATGAGAATTCAATGTAGTTACGTTGCTATGAAAATGACGTGGGCAGAAATACCGATAAATCCAAACGAGACGAATTTCGCCACGGGAGAAATCAAGGGAACGCGTAAACGTCGGTTCGCGGCAGTAACGGGTGAAACACGTGACGATTTTGCGTTTTATGCGAGCCGAGGGGGGGAAAAAACGGGCAGAAGCAACTCACGGGAAACAAATCGACAGACGGAGGAACACACCATGGGTGGTTGTATATATTGATCGACAAGAGAAAGAGAAAGGAAGAGAGAGAGAGAGAAAGAGAGATAGGGGGTGGTTTATAACCGTGCGTACCTCCCTCGCGCCGTTAGGGTGCAGCGTATAATTTTCATGAGGCTGCTACACAACGTGTTTCCTGTCAAACGCACAAACTTACGTATCTCTTGTTCCACGTCGTACGTACCTGCTCCGCAATTATTCACCGCCATTATGGTTTTGTTTCCACCCCTCGGCAGTTATTCGTATTCCGCCATCTAGCTCTAATTTTCGATGACGATTCTCCCTACTTTTCGACGGGGAAGAAGCTCCTCGAAGAGGAATGAAATAGCTGGTTTTGCACTTTTTATGGGTTCAGATGTTTTTTTTTTTTTTTTTTTTTTTTTTTTTTAAAAA
>NW_025109650.1:95455-96612 GCF_011392965.1 Frieseomelitta varia
TCACTACAATTATATTGGTTTACAATTTATCTAGCAGCGAGTGATTTTTCTATGCTCTTAATTTGAAAATTCTGACACAACTTCGTACAAACTGATCATACAACGATCCACACTGGTCTCACTTCTATACTCTTCTATTAATATCACTACAATTATATTGGTTTACAATTTATCTAGCAGCGAGTAATTTTTCTATGCTCTTAATTTGAAAATTCTGACACAACTTCGTAAAAACTGATCATACAACGATCCACACTGGCCTCACTTCTATACTCTTCTATTAATATTACTATAATTATATTTGGTTTACATTGTCGACAATTTATCTAGCAGCGAGTGATTTTTCTATGTTCTTAATTTTAAAATTTACTGTTTTTCTTTAATCTTTTAATGTTGCAATAATAGAATTTTGATCACTGATTGATGATTCGACGATAATTATTTAATATGGCGATGGAACGTGAGGAATGATGAAACGAATAAAGAATATTCCAATTCTCTAATCGTTGACGATTAGAACCAGAAATTCTCCGACTGAAATTTCGACGAAAACACAGCGCGGAGTTTGGATAACAAAATTTCCACGAATTATTGATCAGTAAATTTGCATCGGAAATGGAGAGGAGAATCAGTTAGGGGGGCGTGATCCGACGCCTGTCAATGATACCAGAATCAATACGATATCGTTCGCTAAGACGATAAATCGTTCGCGTGCTCGCGGGAGGCGTTGGATACAGAATCGCGACGATATATCAAAAAGACCATTCTACGTCGAGTGGACGTGGATGATTCTCGGTAGTTCTCGCCCATTCTCATTAATCCTTTTCATTCATCTCATAATTCTATCTCCCCTTTCGTCGCACGGACATCAATTCTCTTGGATCCTCATTAGCAGACCGCGTGTTTTTTATGCAAATTCGATATCGCAATTCTTCTGAGATCTCCTGAGTTTGTACCTCAAGTTTTATTTAATAGTAGGTTATACTACATTTTTCAGTAAAATTATTATCTAATTTTCTTCTTTTAGAGGAGAAACTATGAACGTATAAATGCGAGTATATATTCATTTGTTATATGTGATATATATATATATATATATATATATATATATATATATATATATATATATATATATTTTTTTTTTTTATTTTTTTTTT
>NW_025109650.1:97474-124189 GCF_011392965.1 Frieseomelitta varia
GAAAGCGACAAATTATTGTATACGGTTCGGTCACTCGTTATGGTCCGCAATCAGTCGCCAGCGCAAGGAGTTAACCTCTTGTGCTCGAATTTGTCCCAAAATTGCAATATTTCCTCAGTTTTAAGTATATTAAAGTATAACCCGGGCAAAATTAATGATAAATCTATTACTTCTCAATAATTTCTATCCAGTGATATTGTACCGACGAGTTCAAAAGAAAAAGAAAGCGAGGAATTGTTGTATACGGTTTGGTCACTCGTTATGGTTCGCAATCAGTTGCCAGCGCAAGTGGTTAACCTTTTACGCTGGAATTTATCCCAAAATTGCAACATTTCCTCAGTTTTAAGTATATTTGAGTGTAACCCAAGCAAAACAAATGATAAATTTAATACTTCTCAATAATTTTTATCTACTGATATACCGACGAGTTCAAAAGAAAAAGAAAACGACGAATTGTTATATACGGTTATATACGGTTCGGTCACTCGTTATGGTCCGCAATCAGTCGCCAGCGCAAGTGGTTAAGAAGTTCGAGATCGAAAGCTTTTCTACGACAAATGGACCGTTTTCACGCAAACGTTTTCTTCTTTATTTTGTTGCAGGTAAGCCCGAGTTCGATAAAAGATTCAATTCATGGTTCAATCACGGCTAGACCGGGGAGATACCTGGCATGTAGAGTGAGTATTACCGTGAAAGAAACTGCATAGTCGACGCGATGGGGAAACTGGTTTTCCACTAGCCTCAAGAGACACGTTTATTTTCCCGCGGACTGTGTGGCCCTCTAGTCGTATTTTCACGCGAGATTTCCTTACTCCATCGTCTTGCACCGAGTTTGTCCCAGTCGTTTATAAAATTCTTTCCCCTCCTTTTGAAAAATCTTTCCTTTTGTTTTGAGAATACGACGTCTAGTCTCGAAAATAAACGAAGTTTCTCTGGGAATAATTCGAAATTGGTTTCGAAATCGACTACTGTCCTTTCTAACAGATCGAAATCCAAATTCGTGTTCGAGTTGAAAGAACAACAACAACAACAACAACAACAACAACAACAGAAAAGAGTATCTGTTCAAAGGGAGAGTTCATTTCACGGTTCATTAACCTCGCGAGTGGGTGTACACGCCACCCTTTTAATTCCCATAAAAGACATCAGAGCTAGTTTAACCAATGAGATTAGACGGCGGAGCGTATTTAGCTGGAAATTGCGAATCGCGATGGTGTAGGGGCCGCGCGGGCAAGGGGGAAGATTACAATTTAACCAGGTTCTCCCGGTGTGTCCCGCGTTACGATTCCGCCGTACGTAGACGTACAGAAAACGAGACGACGTACGGACACTAGTCGCGTCGCGTGTTATAATTTCACGAGGGTGGGCCGACTTAGTTTAGACTTTAAGGGGGTGAAGCGGGAATTTAATTACAGGGACAGTGCCTGTTGTCCGCGGTTTTTATATCCTCTTGCTGCATTCTTATTTCGCGCGGGGAATGTGAAATTCACCACCCGCGGAAGGTAGTCCTTTCGCGATTTAATTTAATTCTTCCTTTAGAAAATAACTGTGGGAAAAATTAATACTCAATGTTAATATTTGTGCATTCATTATAACCGACCGAACGTTCGACGCGGGACGATTTTCTTTTTCTTTCTTCATTGTAAAATTTTTGATTTTTTGAACTGTACTTTGAAATAGTCGTTGTCCAATTTTTGGTCATTTTTCTTTCCATGCATTTGCATGCATTAACATACATAAATATTTGTAGCTTATTAATATTAAATATAACGTTTAAATAATAGAAATACACACACACACACACACACACACACACACACACACACACACACACACACACACACACACACACACACACACACACNACACATATATATATATTTATATACACACAAAAATTAATTATTAAGAGTAGTACATACAAAAATTAATAAAAATATTAATAGTTTGTTCAGCTATTAATAATAGAAACAAATTTATTAATAAATACGTCACTAATAATTATTATTGTCGTGAATATATTTTTTTTTAAATTTCTTATTCTGAAGAATAATCGTAGGGCCAATCATTTTTCTTTCGCGAATATATGGTAATATATAGTAATACACACATGCGTACATTGAAGTTAATTTTTAATCCAAGTAACAATAATTTCCAAAATAATTTCCAAATCCAATGAACAACAACGACAACTAGAAGAACACTTTCAACATATTATAAAATCCTTGAGAACGAAATAAAATAGAGATAAGCGAGAAAAATGTCCACCTTATCGTCGAATTGAAGCCAACAGACATGGCAAAGAACGATGGAAAAAAAAATATATATATTTCCAAATCCAATGAACAACAACGACAACTAAAAGAACACTTTCAACATATTATAAAATCCTTGAGAACGAAATAAAATAGAGATAAGCGAGAAAAATGTCCACCTTATCGTCGAATTGAAGCCAACAGACATGGCAAAGAACGATGGAAAAAAAAAATATATATATATTTCCAAATCCAATGAACAACAACGACAACTAGAAGAACACTTTCAACATATTATAAAAATTTCAACATATTATAAAATCCTTGAGGAAATAAAATAGATGGAAGCGAGAGAAATATACATTTTATCGGGCGAATCGAAGCGAACACACATGGATGAACGTCCTAGAAAGCGACGGGGAATTCGCTGGAAACGGCAGCGCGCGATAGTTTATTCGTGTCACAACGCGGCCACGTTGCCGCGATCGATTCGACGGCGTAACACGATTTCGCCGATGGAATCGAAACTCGATTCCTCGGGGCGTGCTCGAGTTTCCATGAATCCTTTCGAGGACCCGCGATCGCCTCCCTAGGGAATTTCATCTAGGGGGACGGCGAATGGGTGTCGAGTTTTGAGGAGTTTCGGAGTCCGATAGTTTGGTGGGAGGGGTGGTGGTGGATGGTAATGGTTGATTGGATTTGTTTGAAGCGGTTCGCTCGTAGTAAACGAGCAAATTGTCAATTGCGTGAGATTTTTAACCGCTCGACTTTACGATTTATCTTCTCAACACGCTCATCGTCATATAGGGTGTCTTGAATATAATTGTTTATCTTCGGGAGTGTGTAGCAAGTAATCGATAAACTGAGGAAAGAAATTTTTTTTTTTTTTTTTCTAGAGAACTTTTTTGGTCCCATTTTGGAGAGAATTGCGAAGAAAGGAAAGAAGAAAGGTTTATTAATATTAGATTAATTAATTAATATTAAATATTAAAATATTGAAACATTAAATATTAAATATTAAATATTAAAATATTATTATTAATGTTATCAAAGTATTAATATTAATATTATTAAATTTTTAATATTGATGTTATCAAAATATTAATATTAATATTACTAAATTTTTGATATTGATGTTATCAAAATATTAATATTAATATTACTAAATTTTCAATATTGATATCAAAATATTAATATCAATATTACTAAATTTTCAATATTGATATTATCAAAATATTAATATCAATACTACTAAATTTTCAATATTGATATTATGAAAATATTAATATCAATACTACTAAATTTTCAATATTAATATTAATATTACTAAATTTTCAATATTAATATTATCAAAATATTAATATTAATATTATCAAAATATTAATATTAAAATTATTAAATTTTTAATATTAATATGATTAATATTAATAATAAAAGTTACACATTGCCCCATATTGATAACACCCACTGTCTCCACATTAGAGATGTAGAGTCTCTCCACTCTCGTGTCGCCAATGTGTCGCCAATGATCACATGCGTTTGTCGATTTAACAATACGTAAAACGTACGGTCTAACGTATCGTGATATATGATTTAATTATCCTTTTCTGTCACGTCTACAATTGACTAAATTAAATGTCACTGTACTCGATTTTTTTTTTTTTCTCTCTCGAAAACGAAGACTTTAGTAAACAATTTGTTTTCGTCCTTTCTTTTCGACGTTTCGTCTTTACACGTAGAGTCACCTAGTCGCTTGGCTACGACTTGCGGGACACCCTGTATTATTCGCAACAACTCTTGAATCGTCTGTTTACGCAATCTTGTACGAAACGTTGCACAGATACGGGGGCAGCAATTGAATACCAACTCGCGGGATACATTTTAATAGGGCGATACACCAAGTTCCGCGATCGTTTCGCGAAGATTGCTGTGCCGCGTTTTGCTGTTCGCGGTGGAGAATCGTCTCACTTTCTGCCCTGTTATCCGGCGCGATGCTGATCCGCGACAACGGTGAAACAACGGATTCTCACGGGCGTTTACACGCTACCGGATTCCGTCTCGTCGGCAGTTACCTGTCGTAACTTTGTTCCTGCGTTCGGTATCGTTATTGGAGATGTAACGAGACGCACACCAGCGTGCAAAGAGGCGCCCCTGATACGAGAAAGTTCACTTCGATAGATCAGTAGATCGAAGAGCGTTTCTGTGAAGAAGGCATAAAAACCCTCTGGAATTTGAGACCGAGCTTCAGTGAAAATAAACAGATTAGCTATTTAAGAGCTATCTAGCGAAACGGATGGGCTATTAAAAGCTGTTTAATTAAAAAGATGGCTGTAGTTAAGTAACTCAGGACCTTGAGGCGCAAAATTTGTCATCAATGAAACCTCTTAGCTGTGGGATCAAGTGTAAATAAAACTATTTTTTTTTCTTTTTTTTTGAAAGATCAATGATTGTTTAACTTAATTAAACATAATGTTAATAGCAAGAAAATATTTGGAAACGATGTAAAAAGGAACTGGTCGAGTCCAAAATTCACGAACGTTTTGTCTTCTACAAAAAGTTTAATTTAAATAACAAATTGTCATTACTTTTCTCGCGTACTGGACGAGCGTACTCTATGATTGCCACTTCTCCATGACGAGTATACTTTATGATAATACTCATTCACAGCACAAGAGATGAAAACGAGACGAAGATTTCTCTGTTCGACAAGTCATTCGTTAAAACGTCGACAGAGTTCTTTCCTCTTGATATATAATAAAATATCAAGAGCAAACTGTCCGAGCAAACCCCCGCGATGCAATTATTTAGCAGCGCGTGTAACTTTCCATTGTTCATAAAAATACGAAAATTGAACATCGTCGTCCGAGCCTACGCAAAAGCCGAGCGATGCTAATTTTACGACGGAGCAACTTTGTTTAATAATACTCCCCATTGAGGCGCATAACTCGATGAACTCGCGCGATCCAGCTACACTCCCACGAGTATAATGACGCTAACAAGCCTCGATTCACTTTACTCTACCGTGACAGAAGTTGAGATCAGACAATCGGATCACCGCCGGTTTCCACGTTACACACGCCTCGAGTAAAACGGTTCCTACACGACGATTTTCACCCGGTAACTCGATCCCGGATGGCGAACTATACGTACGGAACGATCGTGTGCATACATATACGTACAATACGTACGAATATAATTTTAAACTTGGCTCCTCGTCGATCCTCCGGCTATGCCCGGTTTACCCGAAGGATGATACGCTCGAGAGGAACAATCGTACGTGCCACTTTCTAGCGAAACACGGATATCGATCATTCTATCCTCCCATTCGCGCTCGCGCAAGCTGAGCGATACTTGGCGAAAAATATAGTATATATATTGGCAGATACTTGACGATGTTTAAGTAGCATTCGTTAGGTTGGCCAAAAAGTAACTGCTGTTTTTTTTATATAAATGGATATGTATATATATATATTTATTTATTTATTTATTTATTTGTTTATTTGTTTATTTATTTGTGTTTCCTAACCTCTGAATATTCCAAACAAACTTTATTTAAATATATTTATATATACAGGAAAATTTAAAGCTGGTGATTTGTTTGGAAAACGTGAAGTAACTAGCTAAATAGCTTTCCTAACCTCTGAATATTCCAAATGAACTTTATTTAAATATTTATAATATTTATAATTTTTTTTAATTTATAATATTATGTTTAAATGAAGTTCGTTTAGAATATTTACTATATATATATAATATTATATATAAATTTTGTAATAAAATTAAAAAGAAAATTTATAAACATTATAAATATTTAAATAAAGTTCGGTTTGGAACATTTAGAGGTTAGAAAAGCTATTTAGCTAGTTATTTCGTGTTTTCCAAAAAACCAGATCTAAATTTTCCTATATATATATATATATATATATATATATAAATATTCTAAATCTCTTTAAATGTTCCAAACGAACTT
This sequence comes from Frieseomelitta varia, assembly GCF_011392965.1. Lineage (NCBI taxonomy): Eukaryota > Metazoa > Arthropoda > Insecta > Hymenoptera > Apidae > Frieseomelitta > Frieseomelitta varia. The sequence goes on from NW_025109650.1 coordinate 103,700, forward strand.
TATTTAAATGTTTATAATATAAATTTTTTTGAAATTTATAATATTCAAATAGCTTTTCTAACCTCTAAATGTTCCAAACGAACTTTATTTAAATATTTATAATATTTATAAATTTTTTTTTAATTTTATTATAAAATTTATATATAATATATATATATATATATAATATTATATTATATAAATATTCTAAGTCTTTCTAAATATTCCAAACGAACTTTATTTAAATATAATATCATAAATTTAGAAAAAAAAATTATAAATATTGTAAATATTTAAATAAAGTTCATTTGGAATATTTAGAGGTTAGGAAGGCTAGTTAGCTAGTTACTTCACGTTTTCCATTAAAAAAAATCACCAGATCTAAATTTTCCTATATACATATATACTGGGTGTCCCATTTTAATCTTAACTTAATAAGTGCAATTATCCACAAAACTATTCGTCATTTAGAAAATATCTCAGATGCGTCTTTTTCTGTTTTGGCAGGGGCAGTAAATTTGGCACACACTAAAAATTTATATTCTGAACTGCGTGTAAAAGTCCACGGTCTGTCAATTAAGTTCAAGAGTCAAATTTCGTTTCTCGTTCGAGCTCAGTACTCATGCTCTCTTTTCCTTTTTTTGCACTTTCTTTCTCGTCCTCTTCTTTCATCTTTATTTTCTTTCGCACGAACTTTTAAATCATTCGGCTATTCCCGGCGGCACACGTAATACCGTTACAACTTTTCCGAGATTTAATCTAAATTCTTACGGAAGTTTTATCACCGATACACTCGTACAGATAGCGTCAAGGCTTTGAAAAGCTTTTGTCGTTCTCGTCTCACTGACGTCATCGTTGCATAATACTTAACTGTAAAAGAGACCGTACAATTGCACAGCCGTTCCGCTAAAAGCCTCTGATTACGAGGATTACGAGAACATCTGGGTGCGAATTTCCATCGAATTTCGTATATTGTTGCTTGCGCTGGCAACTGATTGCAGACCGTAACGAGTGACCAAACCGTGTACAACAATTCGTCGCTTTCTTTTTGAACTCGTCGGTATGATATCAGTAGATAAAAGTTATTGAGAATTAATGAATTTATCATTTGTTTTGCCTGGGTTATACTTAAACATACTTAAAACTAATGAAATATCGCAATTTCGGGACGTGAGTCGAGATTAATTCCAAGAAAGGGACAGCTAGAACTTCAACGAATTTTGAAATCAAGATATATCTGAGAAAGTAAATTCGCAATTTTCCAATTAAAAATCCTTTGTTTGTTCGTAATTTTTCAGCTGATAACAAAATTCTCGTGTTATTTTGTTAAAATTTAGTCTCCTGTTCCATATTATAATCGTAATCGTCCCTCGTTCTCGCTACGATCGTAAAGATGAGAAAAACAATTAAGTTAACACCACGAAGCCTCGACGTTGGTTAATGGCACTTCCGGATTGATTCACTGCCGTGCAATCAATTACCCTTTCGTTGCGCTCCTCCTTTACCTTCGTCAATTCGAACTCGTGATGCTTATCTTCAAATATTCGTGTATCGTAGAATTAAATTAAACGAAACACAGAAAGAAAGAAAGATAGAAAAAAAGAACAGTTACAGTTTTATGTGGAACAGGAAGTGAAAGTGCTTTGTTACGTTTCACTAAATCCACCAGATACCTGGTGATTCTACGTAATTAATTCGCATTACGAAACAATTCATTGGCCTTCGAATGTTTATTTCGACAGACACGAGTAATTAATAGTGTATTAATATCGTATTAATTCGGAGGGGGAATCTAGGGGAATATAGGGGAAAATGGTAGGAGGAATGAGTTCTAGCGTTATATGTACATACGTATGCAAAGTGGTGGTTTTTCGATCGATTTTAATCTCGGTGAATATTCTCCTGGATTTCTGTGTTCAAAAAAGTATGTTAGGTTATGTTAAGGATTATTCAGTTTCTTTCGTTCCTTTAATAGAAGCGAATTATATCTAAAGAAAGCTCGTTTCGAACATTTGGAGGTTAGGTAAGCTAGTTAGCTAGTTACTTCACGTTTTTCAGAAAAAAAAAAAAAAATCTCCAGATCCAAATTTTCCAGATACAAATTTTGAAATCAGTCGATCTGTTGTAATTTTTTAAAACTCTCAAGTGTTTTTCTAAAAATCCCCCCATTCTTTCTACTAGAGAAATTTATCTGCGTTTCAGAATTCTCTATAAATTCCCTATATTCTCCCACTCCATTCGAATCCGTTGTGCCTTTTATCAGGACCGAGTGTGGCTCCATCGAATTCCCTATACTTCCTTCGACCTACTTTCCGATCGTGAGATTCACCGATTAAACTAGAAGAGCGTGCATCTGCCTAACCTCGATATAATCCCAGCTTCTTAAAAAAAAAAAAAAAAAAAAAAAGACATTTACACCACGAAACGGTAACCAAAGCATTCCTCCTCGTTCTAAAAAGTTAATGTAACATGAATTTCGTTTTGGTATCGCGTTTTCCAATGGCCGCTGGCTAGGAAAGAGCGGCCTACAAAGGGTTCAGTAAACAAATGTATTATGCATAACACGAAACTCTATTTCCTCTCCTGCTGTATTAACTGTGTTTTCTACTCGCTCTTCTTTTTTTTCTCCTCTCTCTCTCTCTCTCTTTCTCTTTTTTTTCTCTTTCTTTTCACTGTTTGTTCGTGGAAGGGAGGTGATCATCGGTCCGAGAGACGCTCAGACGAGAAAGAAGTCTGAAGTCCGGGGATTCTCAGACGGCGATTAGTATCGTTCGCGCGATACGAATCGGTCGTACGTGCGATCATTGTTGACCAGCGGTTCGTGGCTGCTCTCTCTATTTTCATATGGAAAATAGAATAAGCGAAGGGGGATCCCGTGGCTGGAGCCGCGGCTAAAATTGTCGAAAGTTGACTTCGCGCCAACTTTCGGGGGGGCGGAGGGAATATCACGACGTCGCCTCTCGAACAACGATGCATCGCGGCTGTCGGCGAGATTTGGATAAACGCGGCGAATATTTCGGTGATTTCCAAATATATTTTTGAACATTCGTATCTTTGACATTCGAGATGAATTTCATTTTTTTTTTTTTTTTTTTTTTTTATTCGATATAAGTTTGTGAATTTCGATTCCGCTTACGAAGGTTCAATGCATAGATTTGAAGATTTTGTTGACGTTAAAACATATTCTAGATCACCTTCGTGTATTTTACAAACAAAATACAATTTTTATGACGAAATTCAATATCTTGAAATTCAACGCTGAAAAATTCGATATTTTTCTAATTGTGCAATATCTTTCACATAAAATATTGTACACTCGACCAATTAAAAATTAGATCTCGTGAATGTAGGGGAACGAGACGAATCTAACGACCTCGTAACTGGCTAAATCCACAAGGCGTTTGAAATTAAGGCATTTAAGGCAGTAAAAGTAAACTAGAGAGTTTAGACAGCGAGGAATATCCGAGTTAAGTCGCTCGAGACGGTAAAGAACTAAAACGAACTCAAACGACGAAAGAACGCGGATAAAGAGGCGAGTTTCCACGATACAAATGAAACTTTGTTGCAATACGTAGGGATTTATCTTCGGAACGTAATTTCGAGGCAAGTGCGCATAAATCCGTCGATGTTCTAGAAATTCTGAGCAACAACGATCAGCAGTTTTTAAGACACTTTCAACATTGGCTCTATGCAGTATTATGAATCAATAAATACCTGAAATTCCAAATATAGCAGTAGATGAAAGAACGTTTGAAATGATCTGTATAATACGATAGTACGTATGCGAGAAACTTTTATATTAGACATTTTTTTATCAATGCTTATAAATATGTGCATATATATTGCAAATATAATTTATATAATTATAATTTATTATAATTATAATTCATATATTATTATTTATTATAATTATAATTGATATATTATTATGTAGCATTACAATGTAATTATTACAGTTACATGTATATAATTATATAAATTGACAATTATAATTTTTACAATTTTTTTTGCATAATTAATCACGATAAATGTATTTGCGTGATTATATAAATATCTATATTGACTACTTGTACTATAATTGATTATTTGTGATCGTTTTTTATAACATTTGAATAAACCCTAAATCTGAATCTTATTAAACACATGTTAAACCCTCGTACTCGCTTCTTAAACTTTCTTCTTCTCTACGCTACCCATATTATCAAAAAGCAATTTCCAAAGAAAATCAATCTTTCGAGCCAACTGCAATCGATTTCACGTGATTCCACGTCCCCCTCGCTCTGGAAAGAAAGAGCTGCCGGGCGTCTGTTCGCGAAGACGTGGATATCACCGTCGGGGGATTTCATTCATCGCTTCATTCACTCTCCTCTTCTTCTTTTTTTTCTTCCTTCCCTTCTCGGGCGAAGCCACGTTCGATCTACTTCCTCTCGCGTTCGTTCGACGATAGGCACACACCTCCCCGTGCCCCGGTTTTTCTCAATTATCACGGGCGAACAGACGTGCGACACGGTCGTTGCGATCGCGCCTTAAAGCTCGTTTCACAGCTCGCGTACCACAATGGGCCACGATTCCATTACACCCTAGCGAACCAACTTCCTCGTTTCTCGCCTTTTTTAATCCCTTGCGCTCGAACGACGTGCCTCGAGAATTTTTTCTCCCAAATTGCGAACATTCTCTCAGTTTTATGTATATTTAAATGTAACCTAGGCAAAACAAATGATATTACTTCTTAATAATTTTTAATTATTACTTCTTAATAATTTTCATCCAGCGACATACTGACGAGTTCAAAGGAAAAAGAAAGCGAATAATTATTGTATAAGGTTCGGTCACTCGTTATGGTCCGCAAAGTGGTTAACCTTTTGCGCTGGAATTTGTCCCAATATTGCAATATTTCCTCAGTTTTAAGTATATTTGAGTATATTTGAGTAACCCAGGCAAAACGAACGATAAATTTATTATCTCTCAATAAATTCTGTCCAGTGATATCATACCGACGAGTTCAAAAGAAAAAGAAAGCGAGGAATTATTGTATACGGTTCGGTCACTCGTTATGGTCCGCAAAGTGGTTAACCTCTTGCGCTGGAATTTCTCCCAAAATCGCAATATTTCCTCAGTTTTTAAGTATATTTGAGTATAACCCAGGCAAAACAAATAACAAATTTATTATTTCTCAATAGTTTCTATGCAGTGATATCATACCGACGAATTCAAAGGAAAAAGAAAGCGACAAATTGTTGTATACGGTTCGGTCACTCGTTATGGTCCGCAATCAGAGGTTATTAACCACTTGCGCTGTAATTTGTCCCAAAATTGCAATATTTCCTCAGTTTTTAAGTATATTTGAGTATAACCCAGGCAAAACGAATAATAAATTTATTACTTCTCAATAATTTCTGTCCAGTGATATCATACCGACGAATTCAAAGGAAAAAGAAAGCGACAAATTGTTGTATACGGTTCGGTCACTCGTTATGGTCCGCAATCAGAGGTTATTAACCACTTGCGCTGTAATTTGTCCCAAAATTGCAATATTTCCTCAGTTTTTAAGTATATTTGAGTATAACCCAGGCAAAACGAATAATAAATTTATTACTTCTCAATAATTTCTGTCCAGTGATATCATACCGACGAATTCAAAGGAAAAAGAAAGCGACAAATTGTTGTATACGGTTCGGTCACTCGTTATGGTCCGCAATCAGAGGTTAACCACTTGCGCTGTAATTTGTCCCAAAATTGCAATATTTCCTCAGTTTTTAAGTATATTTAAGTATAACTCAGGCAAAACGAATAATAAATTTATTACTTCTCAATAGTTTCTATCCTCAATAGTCATATTACACCGACGAGTGTTCAAAAGAAAAAGAAAGCGACGAATTATTGTAAACGGTTCGGTCACTCGTTATGGTCCGCAATCAGTTGCCAATGCAAGGGGTTACGTGCAAGCGTTTACGTATAAAAGCCTGTTCTTTTTTTTTTTTTTTTTCTTTTTGTCCTTTGCAGGTTTTCGTCAAAGTCGTTTATCTTGAGAATGCAGTTTAAAATTCGGCAATCTGATGAAAGGATAGGCTAAACGAATATATTATGTCGGCGAGATTTTTATCTCCCTGACGAAAACAACACGATGTCCACGAATTGAATTAACTCGGTTTCTCGAGCAGGCTCAATGAGATCAATTAAGAGGAGACTGTTTTATTCGCTGAAATTGGTGCAGAGACTGTGTGTGATTTTCAGGCGGCGCCACCGACCGGTTGGATCGAGATTATGCCAGTTTCAACTGCGCGCGATATCGCGCCAATCTTGCACGTTGACGCGATCGTTCCCCAGAAATTTCTGACAGTGATATCTCAATTTTCACTTTCTCTTACAAGACAGAGGTGGTTTCAGGAATTGTCTATATTTTCAACTGTTACAGCATCGCAAAAGGAAAAGGTGTTATGGTCCAGTTAGTTTTGTTTTAGATGTGAATTAAAGCTCCGCTTCGACAAACTTGTTTTCTTAAAAGTCAGAAAAATTTTTTTTCCTGACTGAATTTACCACGATCTTGAAGATCGAAGTCTCCTCTTTGCAACGACGAATCTTTTTTGCACCTTTTTTATTGAACAACGAACGTTAGAATTAAATGGCAAAATGTTGGGTTTTCTTGAATTTTTGTCGTTCAACTCTCATTCCGTTCAAAAATTCAAAAAATAAACGACAAAAGAAAAAAAAAAATGGCGAAAATCGACGAGTGCTTTTTGTGCTAATGAATTGACCAATGGAAATTATTGCGTAGCATGGATTGTAAAAACGTTAGAAAACGTCGTACTTCGCTCGAAAAAGTGGGAAAGAGAGAAGAATGTAAAATTTCGAGCCAAGTGTCGAAGGAAACGAAGAGGAGGAGTTACATACAGCCGTCGTCGCGTACAAATCGAAAGGACAGACTCGAGTTCCTTTTTCTGCCGCGATCCATTAACCTCCACGAATGTAAATGGTCGGCGAGCAAAGGCCAAGCTCTCTCACTCTCCGAGACATTCTAATCCTGGGCGAAAGTCGATTCTCCTCGAAGTTTGCCACGCAGAATATATTTAATCGTGTGTATTTGTGACTTTGAGCGTGAGGCTCGATAGCCTGCGAAAGAAAATTATTTCTTGGATGGGGATAAGATGAATTGTCGTTTGATTGGACAAACGACAAGTCGAAGAAGAAAGAATTTTATGAAAATATTTATCTTTTTGGGGGGAGAGGGGATAAGAGCAAAAAAAGTTTTCATAAAGTTTTCACAAAAAAGAGTCCTAATACTGCCAAGATACGCAGAACAAAATAAAATGAGGTAAAACGTTTCTGAAACAGCGTTTTTTTACAAAAAGAGACCCAATACTGCTAAAACACGCAGAACAAAATAAAACGAGATAAAAATTCTGAAATATCCCTTTTACAAAAAAAAGAAGCCTCCTCTCAAGGTACACGAGGCAAAATAAACTGGAAATTTCAACTTTTATGAGAAACAATTGCTCCAGATATCCCTGAAATAGCAAAGTAGAACAAAAGTTTCAAGATTGCTTTTTTTACAGAGACAATTACCTCTCGTAAGATACACAAAACAAAATAAAACAAAAATTCCGAGAAACCTAGAAATTCTAGAAAAAAAGGAACACAGTCTTTTCATAGAACTAACATAGTTTTTTTTTTTTTTTTTTTTCTGTATTACGAAAGATTTCACGATCGACTGCGTACGATAGTGACCCTCGATCTCAGTCAGCCTCTTCTCTTAAGTTCGCGAAACGCTCGTTGGCATTTCTTCTGCCGCCGACGAACCGTCTCCGCCTGGTACGAGTTAATCAGAACTCGTTACGTAAAGACACGCGGAGAGACGGCCCCGCCGCGCTGACGTGCTTGATTTTCCACTCGCGGACTCGGCAAACTTTGCAACGAATGGGCCCCTCGGGGAACACCACGCGACGCTGTTCCGCGAGCAACTCTCCTCCCCCTCCAACAACGATAAACACGTGCTCTCCACCTATGTTTACCGAAAACTTGCCACCAAACCTTTCAGCCGTTCCTCCTTGTTTATTGTACCTGTTTGTTAGACTTTATTAATTATTACGTTGCTTGTTATACTGTTTTATACTGTATAATATATATTGTATTATATTGTTTCATACTGTATAATATATATTATATTATATTGTTTTATACTGTATAATATATATTATATTATATTGTTTTATATTGTATAATATACATTGTATATTGTGATGATAATAATAATAATATATATTATAAGTATTACTATATATAGTACGTGTAGGTATCGTTATACTTATTACATTATATAGTATTTATAAGTATTATTATATTTATTACACTATTATTATACTATATTATACTTATATAGTAATATAATATGGTATAGTGTAGTATGTACTGTATAGTAATAGTATAGTAATATATATAGTAAATATTGCATTATTATACTTATATAATAATATATATTATATAGGTATAATAATAATGTATATTATAAGTATTACTATATTTATATAGTACGTGTAGGTATCGTTATACTTATTACATTATATAGTATTTATAATAATATTATATGATATTTATAAGTATTATTATACTTATTACACTATTACTGTACTTATATAATAATATAGTATAGTATAGTGTAGTATGTACTATATAGTAATAGTATAGTAATATATGTAGTAAATATTATATTAATATACTTATATAATAATATATATTATATAAATATAATAATAATATATATTATAAGTATTACAATATTTATGTAGTACATGTAGGTATCGTTATACTTATTACATTATATAGTATTTATAATAATATTATATGATATTTATAAGTATTATTATACTATTATTGTACTTATATAGTAATATAGTATAGTATAGTGTAGTATGTACTGTATAGTAGTAGTATAGTAATATATGTAGTAAATATTATATTATTATACTCACATAACAGTATATATTATAATATTGTACTTATATAGTATAATAATAGTATTACTCAGATTGTCGTATTTAATTATCTTTTGTATTTTAATACTGCAGACTCGAGAATTCACAGTAAAAAAAAATTGAGGAAATTTTTTTCCTAAAAGTGAGAAACAGGCATTTATCATTTTTTAATTTAATAATTTATTTAAATACTTTAATAAAAAGGATCGAATTGCGATTTCAAAGATACAACATTATTTTCAGTAATTATAAAAATATTAATTTTTAGAATTATATTATTAACGACAAGTTTAATCATAATATTCATAAGAATATATTTCATATTATTTAAATATGAAGTGATTTTAGAATGAAATACTGTAAGATTAAATTCAATGAAGATAAATATATTTTCAATTATAAATTACAAAACTTTATTACCTATTTTCTTAGTTATATTTCTTCAATAATTTACATATATAGAATTAGATATATAAATTTAAATCATCAAACTCTTATATGTTGTCTTTACGAAAACTTGACAAAATTGTCGTCCCAGTTACATCCCACTGCGAAGAAATCTACCATACCGTCTGTCACACAAATCGATAACGTAAAACACAACAGATAAATTAATTAAAGTGCAAGCGTGACAATTTACTAATTGTAAGTGACGAAGCACGCTCTATGTCTGAAGCAAAACGCTGTAAAAGCCACGGAAACGCCGCGAATCCTCCGATGTGACGATCTTCTGTCGGTTTGGGCGTAGCAACCGGAAGTTGGCGCGTGATACGGTGGTAAACGGTAAAGCGTCGATAAAAAAGAACAAGAGGGGGAGGAACGTTTCGTTGTTTCGACGGTGGCAGCCAGGTTTATACACGCCGCGAGATGCGTGGTCGCTCGTTTTCCCGTTTTGCTTTCGCTTTGCGACGAGTTCGGGACTTTCACTCGTTGTCGGTGCTGTGCTTGCTTCTTCACGCTCGAATTCACATGTTCGCGTGGACATCTCGTTGTCGGTCTCGAACGACAATCGCGCGCGATGAGCGAGAGGAGCGGAGGGGCTCTTTCGCAAGAGAGAAGCGCCGAGGAGAGCGCGGAGGCATCGATCATTTCCACGCCGGTAAACACCGGTGGGCAAAACGAATTTACCGGAATCTCGTCTCTCTCTCTCTCTCTCTCTCTCTCTCTCTCTCTCTCTCTCTCTCTCTCTCTCNTCTCTCTCTCTCTCTCTCTCTCTCGGTGTGTACGAGGCGGCGGCTGTACCGTTATTATAACGAAATGAGTTTATCCGATTAGTTGGCCGCTTTGATGCGCTCGGCGAGCGCGACTCGATTAACCGAGTCGTGTGTTTCCGTTTTCTACGAATATCGTCTACGCGAAAACAAGTGTCAAATTAACTCGTGGCTTTGCATGGCCAAATATTCCGCAAGTAGTGTCGAGGAATAATTCGTGAATCTCGTATTTTAACGTTAATGTACGAGAGGCTGTAACGAAGTCGGTTGGTGACATTTCGTCGAGCAGAAGCTGCTCTTGCAAAGGTGCAGATAATATTCTTTGATATTAAAACCATCAGTGGGTAAAACAGTTTAATTATTAATTTTATATAATTTTTATAAATTGACATTAGAGACCTGGCAAACGTGATAGCTAAATTGTTTTAGCAACTGATAATTTTAACATCAAAGAATATCCGTACGGTCTTTAATTTGCTTTTCATTAAAAACTACTTGTATATAAACTACTTTATATATCATATAACTGTATAATATATATTGTAACTATTACAACTGATATTATAATTATCCAAAATTCATTATTAATTTTGGAAATTTCAATGTCTATCATTCAAGCATGTGTTTTTTTTTTAATTTTATTACTATTACATTTTAATGAATCAAATAAATTTGTCATAATAATTAAATGAAAAAAAAGGTTTTCTCCTTATTTAGTTAGATTAACGGACCTAGAAAAAAATGTGAATATTCTACAAGTACAAAATAGATCATAGTACATTCGCAAAGGAAAATGAAACAAAAAAAAAAAAAAAGGAAAAGAAGAAAATTTCACACACACACAAAAGATACCTGGCTTTTGGTTACTTTTTGGCCAAAAACTACTTGTATATAAACTACTTTATATATCATATAACTGTATCATATATATATATATATATTGTACCTGTTATATACAACTAATATTATAATTATCCAAAATTCATTATTAATTTTATAATTGAAACTTTAAAGAATTCTAAAATTAATATTTTAGTTGAAACAGTTTAATTATCAATTTTAATAATTTTTATAAATTGAAATTAGAGACCTGGTATACGCGATAGCTAAACTGTTTTAGCAACTGACAATTTTAACTAACATCAAAGAATATCCTTACGGTACAAGTCTTTAATTGGCTTTTTATTAAAAACTACTTGTATATAAACTACTTTATATATCATATAACTGTATCATATATATATATATATATATATATATTGTACCTGTTATATACAACTAATATTATAATTATCCAAAATTCATTATTAATTTTATAATTGAAACTTTAAAGAATTCTAAAATTAATATTTTAGTTGAAACAGTAATAATTTTTATAAATTGAACCTAACGTCGTAGCAAGCGCGTTCGGTTAATGGAAGAAAAACCCAGATGAAAACGTGTGGAGAGACGCATAGATGGCTAGAGAGACAACGGGAGAGACCCGTCACCACGTCGTGTCCATCGAGAGAGAGGTGGGGTGCACTCCAGTTCGTCGGTTTCCCGGCGAACATCCGAGCGAGTCGCGGCGAGCGAACCCAGCCAGTCAACCTGAAACCGCGAAACAAACGCGACAGCGTGTGTGCCTCGTCCGTTCCGTGGCGCCAGGCCGCTCGCTGATTTTTAAACAAATCGTCGAAATTACGAATCACGCGCGACATATCTCGAATCGGCCGGCGAGTATCCGCCGTCAAGCGCGGTTCGTTGCAATTCGTTCGCGCCTGCGTACAATTTGGATTACTGTCGCGCGGTAACTTAGATGGAATTGCGAATTGAACTGGTGATTCAAGTGTTTAATTTGAGCGAGATCGGTAAGGAAGAATCGTTGAAGACTGTGACGTTGTGAAGATTAGGAATATTTGAGGAGCGAACGAGTTAAGAAATTGGGAATTCCAAAGTGTTTGATTTGGTTGGAATACAGCGTGGATTCATCTGGCTTAGGAGTTCGAAATTTCAACACATTTTTGATTTGGATACACATTTGCACGTGTACAAATGCGTGTGGAATTGTGAGAATTGGAATTTTTGAAGAGCAAAGCGGTTAAGAAACTAGAGAAATTAGCGCGATGGAAATTTCAAAGAGGCGAGCTTGTTGAATTTCGTTTAAATTGAACCACCGCGTTGATTGATTTGGGCTGGGTTGGAATTTGGAATGTTTGAAAATGTAGGGAATTAAAAAAATTGGAGAAATTGCGCGACGAAAATTCCAGGAATGTTGATATTAATTTCGTTGAAGTTGATTTTAGAAATTCGAAATTTCGAATGCGATTTAGATATTCTGGTAGTGGAATTTGGCTTTGCCTGGGGGAATCGTGACACCGAGACTGTAATTGTAACTGTAACTGCGCCAAGTGCGTCCAATCGCTTTAAAGTTGGCCTTCGGAATCCCCGTGGCGCGTAGAATTTCACTTCGCCGCGAATTTTGGGACCGCCTGCATTAGAATTTCTTCACCGGTTCCTCAAAGTTGGTCATCGTCGGGAATCGGTGTCACGCCGCGATCATTTGCGTCAAAATCGGAGCGCCTTCGATTTCCCCCTGCGAATTTCTTCGCTTACGAAGACGTAAAAAAATTCTACGTACAAGTTCATCTCGCGTTGAGTTTCTACATACAGAGAAGACAAACGGGAGTTGTCGTGTGTGTGTTTTTCTCAGAAAGGAATTCTTACACTGGCGAACGGAATTATGGCATCGGTCGAGGCGAAATTCCACGGGAATTGAATCTCGCATCTCAGCCGGAACTAATATCGAAACAATTTCGCCTCGTCGATGCTTGTTCTGCTTTCGATACTCTCCAGCCACGTCTGTGCCCCGACGTATCAATCTCAACGACACCAGAAAATCCCCAGAATCCCCACGTTGACGACGACGACGTTGCTTTCGACCAAGCCTCTCCTCCTCGAGTCAAGGAAATCGCATCGTGACCGAAATCCCCGATATAATGCAGTGTGTTTCGTAATTTGTGGGACCCACTTGGAGAGCTGATTGTACGTTTAAAAGTAAATGGAAAAAAGTCATATAAATATAATCCTAAGTCATATAAATATAATCCTATCTGTCTGTTTATCAGATATAATGAATTTTATAAACAGAGCAAACTCTAGTAAGCTAGTTTTACCAGGGATGGTATATTCAATTTTCATAATAATCATAATTGGGATGAAGAAAACCCAGGAATAATTGATAAATTTTTAATTGGACCTTTTTTTTTCTTGATGGGAAACTAACAGGCACAAAGTACGTTGATTTTTTTGAGCACGCGTCTACACGAAATATTAGAGGAAGTTGCAGTCGATATTGGACTTCGTATGCGGTTTATGCATGACGGAGCTCCGCCGCATTTTAGCCGAGTGGCCAGGCAATTTTTAAATCAACACTTTGCTAATAAATGGATTGGTCGTGGAGGTCCTATTTGCATGGCCTGCTCGTTCTCCGGATTTGAATCCATTAGATTTTCATTTTTGGGGACATTTAAAATCTATTGTACACGCAGCATCGATTGAAAATGCTGAAATACTACGAAATAGAATAGAGCAAGGCTTCCGACAAATTCGAGAAACACCAGGAACGATAGAGAGAGTAACCAGATGAATGACAAGACGCGTGCAGGCTTGTCTTCAAATGCAAGGTGGTCATTTCGAGCATCTTTTGTAAAAGTAATTAAAACAGAAAATTCATTATATCTCATAAACAAAGACAGATAGGTTATATATATATTTATATGACTTTTTTTCATTATTTTTAGGCGTACAATCAGTTCCCACTAGTTACGAAACACCCTGTATAATATCCCCGGCACGTTGAGCCTCGATTCGTCGCGAAAACGTTTTGTCGGATGGAAGAAAGCGACCGAGCGTTTTGAAAAATCGCGACCGGGGCAACCGCTATGGCGGCCAGCCGGTGAAATCGAAGACGCGCGGCGAAAGCTCGGTTCGTCCAACGTAAGTTCGGGCGATAGATAAAACGCCTGTTGGCTTTGCTATTAAACGGTTTTGCTCTCGCGTTTACGCCCGTGGAAAGTCAAACGGATCGCGGGAAAAGGAGCGAGAGAGACTGACGCAAGAGAGGCCTGCACGAGAGGAGCGGGAAGGGGGTGAGAAGGGAAGGACGTTGTACGGTTTAACAGACTTTCACGTCGACTGTGTTGTGTTTCTTCTCGATCGCGTTACGAAAATCGCTGCTGCGTTGTTCGAGCATCGCTCGGAAAAACTCGATCGCGTTCTCGATCGCAATCGCGTACGTAGATCCGGATAGGTGTTGTGAAACACATTCGTGCTGTTGCACGAGAGACGAAGGGAACAAAACAGTGAAACACCGAGGGATTTTTGTCGTGGCACTTTTGGAATTTTTGTTTTATCGCGCGTGTAATACGATCGCGTGATTTATTTGGTGTTTAAGAAGGTATAAATGTAAGGTTTGTTCGGAGCGGAGAGCATTTTTTTTTAGTGAAATCGTCGCCGATCGTCCCGTTGCTCCCGATTTCGAGAAAGTAATCGCGCGCAGATTGCAATGGATACTTGATGGAATATAAATATCGATATCTGAAATAAATAGCCAGTAAAAAATATATATATATATGCGACGACCGAGATATACATTATGATAGGAAGTGGAAGTCAGTATTGAAGATGGTCAAGAAGGAAGAATGTTTCTTATTGCGCGCGAGATTCTTCCGAAGATAAAAAGGTCAGAGTCAAAGCTAAGAGATATATTATTACCGTGAAAGTCTTTGTAACGAGAGACTATAAAGGTTAAGTAGCAAGTTTTAAACAGCTCGAAAGTTGTTTGGAATTATCGATCCGACGAGACACGATGTCGCTTCCTCGTAGACTTTGCCAGTCTCCCCAGCCTCTAATCGAATCTTCCGCAGCAACGACGGGTAAACCGATTACCAATTAATGCTCCCAGAGTTCCCCAAAGGGGGAAGAGAATAAAAAAGGAAAGAAAGAAAATGAAAAACTTGCCGATCGGGAGAAGTTTCAACAAAATCAAGAACCAATTGTTGCTAAATAACTACGGAGTTTTTTTCAAAGTTCCTGGAATTTGGTTAATAGACCACCGAATAAAGCGAAGTATCGTGGAAGAAGTCGTTTCTAGGAATTTGTTTCATAGTATTTACTATGCGTAGAATTTGAATATTTTGAAATAACTGCACATAGAATTGGAATGCGCTGAAATTGCCGCGCATGGAATCGGGATGCGCTGAAACTACTGCGCATGGAATCGGGATGCGCAGAAGTTACTGCGCACGGAGTTGGACCGCGTTGAAATTACAACGCGTAAAATTACCCAGCACTGGAATTACTCTAGAAAATTTGTTTCATCGTATTTACGGTGCATAGAATTTGGATACTTTGAAATAACTGCGCATAGAATTGCGGCTCCTAGAATTGGATTGCATTGGAATTGATGCGCCCAAGGTTAAACTGCGCTGGAACTACTGCGCATGGAATTGGAATGCGCAGAAGTTACTGCGCATGGTGTTTAACTCCGTTTTCCAATTGCCGCGCGCAGAATCGAATTGCCGTGGAATTGACGCGTTTTGGATCTAGTCGCGTTGAAATCACAACCCATAAAGTTACCCAGCGCTTGGCGAATTGTTGCGCGTGGAAATTGATCACGGTGGATTGAATTTACCGGCGTTGAAATTGCGGCGCGTGGAATTTGCTCCCTGGGAATCGCGCGTGCGCACAGTCCGCGATCGTCTTCGAGAATACCGACGGACGAAAGTGAAAATTGTAAAATATTGCGGCTTAGTTGAACGTACGACGCAAGTAGATTATAGATTAGTAACCGCGAAAGAGAAACAGAAACGTAGAAAGAGTCGACTAGACGTTTTTTTCGGTGATCGACAGCAGAAAATTGGATCGATAGCCGGATAGACGTGTTTATTGGCTCTGACGGCCATAACTACGCGATAATGACGCGCATTATATTCGCGGCCCGTGCGTCATAAGGCTTCGACTGTAGACGGCGGCGGTGACATCAATTTAGAGACTGTCCAACGCAGCTAAATCTAATTATTTAACGAGCCGCTGGCCGTAATGCGCCTCGAGCGCGTACGCGAAATCGTGTGGAAGAAGGCGACGGCCACCTCCGGAGCGTGTGTTCCTCCTCTGTCGTTCCCACGGCTATCGACCGTTTAGTGCAGTGTTGATCGTTAGTGCATCGGTGGTGTTTGACAGTTTTATGCTGCCTTTGTGCTCTTGGAAACGCACGCCAGGTATATATAGGAGAGTTTCCTGGGGGTGATAGAGAGAGAGAGAGAGAGAGAGAGAGAGTAGTGCGACGAGTGTCTGGTGACTTTTACGAGTTCTTGAAGAAGAGATTTTTGGAGTGTTTGGATTTCTTTTCCGTTTCCTTGAGAATGATTGATGACAGGTATAGAACATATTTGAAACTGAATCAAACGAGATTACGAAATGTATTGTACAATTTGTCGAATCTCGAGGAAAATTATGATAATTTGGAATCGCTTTGAGATTTAATGTCTCTTAATGCCGAGTTTTAGCTGAAGTATTAGAGCAGTTAAAAAACGCCGGTTGATTTATCTTCGTTTGTCTTTAGAAGCTACGTTACTCATCGTGGCCTTGTCCAGACTAATCTAACTCACCTTGCGGGTTGATAATTGATCGAGCAAGTCGAGAAACTCGAACAAACATCCAGCCAGATGTTCAAATTATAGTCGGTTTGCGAACACTATAGCAGTGCTAATTAGAAATTGTAAAAACAATCGTATATAACATATTTGAATTTCGATTTGCGATTACATGTGCTTTCGAAATATTTTTTTACTATTTCTCAAACTCGAACGATCCAGACCAAGCTTTTCGTTTAAATCGTTACACTTATTAATATTTATATTCAAAGTAATTATCTTACTATTACTTACCATTCTAACCTTTTGAACGAAGGAGAAAAGTCAAGCATAAACCAAGGTAAAATTAATCTTGGAGTCGTTCTTCTAGAAAGATGATAAGCACGTCTAAATTAACAAGATATAATAAGACGTATTTTATTTTCGATTAAAACAAAGAACTGGCGTGGTTACGGTTCATCAAATACGTGACTGAAATATTAATAAATATAACGCAAATGAAGGCGATCGATCAGAGAGAGATTCGATATCAAAGTCGACATTTGAAGGTCTCACAGTTGGACGATTCCTTTGTCTCCTACTTATGCTTCCTAACCTATCGTTTCGCGACGATTTTACACACGGACGGAACCTTCTGTCTTCTTTTTGTTACGCAAATGTCAGTTTGACATTTCGCTTACTCATCCAGTATTAAATATCGTTTAATTGCATCGTGGCGCACGCGACTGAAAACAAATTACTCGTGTTCGTCAGAAAATACGAATTCTCAGGTTAGGTTTTTGTTATTTGTATCGACGTTGTTTCAATTGTTTGGTTAAAAAAAAAATATATATATATATATATATTAATTTTCGAGTTTATTTCGTTTGTTTTGAAAAGAAAAATATATATATATATGAAGCTAGCGTATGTACGTGACGTGTCGCTTATTTGCAGTTTGAATTTAGCGAGTCAATATCACTCGCCTGACAAATCGATTTATCCATTTATTGAAGTCACATACGTGCATATTTGTGTCTCTGATAATTTTCAAAGGCTCTTTCCTTTTTCTTTTTTTTAAATTCAGTCTCATAGAAGAAAATCGGAAGACTATACTGAGATTTAAATTTGTAGAAATGAATTTTCTGAAAGTCACCAGAAGTTACTACTAGAAATATCTGAAAGAAACTAGACAATTCATTTCAAAAATGGATCTTTAAATTCTAGAATCTACAGTCCTTATATACCACAGAAAAAAAAAAAACAAAAAACAGAACTAATTAATCATTTAAAAAAGCTTTATTTAATCACTGAAACAGCTTTATTTAATCACGCGATTAAGCTTTGTGTAAGCTTTATCTTTTATTTAGAAAAAAAAAAAAATACCTAACATTCCGCGCAACCTAACCTAACCTCAATGTTAAACGAAGAATCTCGCAGTCAAATGAAATCACGGAAAATCTCGCCGAGATAAGGATCTATCCTCGCATAATATAAAAATCACGCTTTCTAATTAACTTTAACGCAGTTGTAAAGAAAATACTAGCTGAGCGGTCGATAAAAATGGCGGCCCATTTAGGTTAGGAAATCTCGTCGGTATCACGTGCAAAATTTATCATTTTTCTTTCCCCTGCGAGCAGGAATTGAATTGATCGCGCGAAATCTAGAAACGCGAGAACGAGAGTCGAACTTGTTCTTCCCAGTTAGGTTAGGTTAGGTTAATGGAAGTCTGACACTTGGTGATCCATTCCTCTTGTTCTTGTTTTCCAATCGACGGTTGTAGTTTAGGATTAGAAAGCAGCCGAACAAACACTTTTTTTTTTATTAACTCTTACATCTGTTTTACAATTGGGAATAAATCTTTCGGTGTGGATTGATCGGTTTATAAATAGACGGCGAATATTGTATGCATTAATGGAAAATTCAAATATAATGTATAAAATATACAAAACATTCAGAGTCTTTGATCTTCCGGATGTGGACGTTGCTTTAAAAAAAAAAATGAAAATTCTGAAAGTCCACTGGAAAGCTCTGGAAAGTCTGAAAGGTTAATATTATATTTTAATATTATATTAATATTAATATTGAATAACATTATTACATTTTGATATTATGTTAATTATTATATTAATTAATATATTATTATATTAATATTAAATAACACTGTATTGCATTTTAATATTATGTTAGTATTAATATTAAATAACACTGTATTGCATTTTAATATTATGTTAGTATTAATATTAAATAACACTGTATTGCATTTTAATATTATGTTAGTATTAATATTAAATAACACTGTATTGCATTTTAATATTATGTTAGTATTAATATTAAATAACACTGTATTGCATTTTAATATTATGTTAGTATTAATATTAAATAACACTGTATTGCATTTTAATATTATGTTAATATTAATATTAATTACATTTTAATGTTAATATTAATATTAAATAACATTACATTACATTTTAATATTATGTTAATATTAATATTAAATAACATTGCATTACATTTGAATATTTTGTTAATATTAATATTAAATAACATTGTATTACATTTCAATATTATGTTAATATTAATATTAAATAACATTATATTACATTTTAATATTAATATCAAATAACATTATATTATATTTTAATATTACATACTATACATACGTTTAACGAGTTGAACGTATCGTTTCTTGAATTCCACGTGTTTTGTTTGTACTGACAAAATTATATTCACAGACACGACTGAATGTGTAGCAGTCGGGAGTAAAAAAATGTGTTTGTTTGTTTGTCAAACTCGAGGATTAAATTTCTGATTGACGATGTACGACATACGTGACAGACTCGTTGAAATCGTCAACTTACAATCTGTTCTGCATTCATTGACCTGTTTCTTTTGCAACGCGCCCGTACGTGTTGTTTTAATTGCATCGAGTTGAATTGCAAAATAGTTTCCCCGGATGATGTAACCTGTCCAATGTCGTATGAACTGGGTCGAAAAATTCGCACCGTGACGTATGGATGTTGCGGTGGTAACAGCTGTGTGTTACTCGAACAACAATTCTAGGATTCTACAAATTAATTTTAGGACTCGAAATCCCAATATTGTCTTGTCTAAGAGCTCGTGTTTTAAGGTTTCTTAACTTTCAGGATTTTCTGGATCGAAGATTTAGAATTTTACTGTTCTGAATCCTACGGTTCCTGGTTGCAATGCTCTCGACTTTGGAATTCCAAGTACCAAAGTACCTCGATTCTCAATGTTTCAGTTTCCCGAATTCACTCGTTTCGCAGCTGCGAATTATATAGAACCGATTTTAGCCACCCAAGCCTTTGGAGTTCTCACTTTCGATATTTCAAACTCCAGACTTCTCGATTCTCTAGCTTGCCGAGAAATCTGTGAATTCTCGAAGCTCGTGCCAATTTTAGAGTTCTCCACCAGCTGTAGAAGTTTCCAATTCTCGAAATATTTGAAAACGCCAAACGCCGAGAGTCGAACTCTTGTCAAACTCCGAAATATTCGAGCCTAAAATTCTGAATGGAAATTCTGAAAGTCCATATCTGAAAAATTAACATTATACTAATATTAATATTAAATAATATAAAATAATATTAATATTAAATATTGTTAAACATAATATTAAAATTGAATGATATTATATTATATTTTAATATTACATTTAACGAGTTAAATCGTATCGCTTCTTAAATTCCACGTTTT
>NW_025109650.1:124476-144680 GCF_011392965.1 Frieseomelitta varia
TTACATTTAACGAGTTAAATCGTATCGCTTCTTAAATTCCACGTTTTCTGTTTGCACTCATAAAATACTAAATCGTACTAAATCACTCGATTCTTCCATTCGAGTATCCATAGAATGCACCGGTGTGTGTGTGTGTGTATATACATATATTTTTCGATATTGTTATTGACTAGCTGTCGATCAAAGACAACAGGCTACAGTACGGACAATAGGACGACGACAGCGAACGAGGAAGCGTCATCGATAACCGAATGCGATAACTATGTTAACAGGCATCGGGACACGTGGCAAGCAAACGAAGCAAGCGTATAGTAGTGTAGATAACATTGCTGGTACCGTTAGCGCTCACTCCGCGTGTACAGTACCGTTCATGAAATAGGTGTCGATCCGTCGATGCGTCTAGATTCGTGTCAGCCACGTCTTTCCACCATGAAATTCGCTCTGGCTAGTGAAAGTTAACTATCCTCGATCGATTCTGTCGATCACATTTCGATTTCCGCCGCACGATTCTTAGTTCAAATCCCATTATGTGCACGATCGTTTTTCATGGTTTGCCGGTTTTTATTTTCTACTAAAAATACAAATTTTGATCTTTTTTTTTTTTCTTTTTTTTTTGAGAACGAGAATTTAATTATGTTGGAATTATATAGATTTATATTGCTTGGTATTGCTTCAACTTGTTGGAATCGTTGAGTTTGAGCGGGTTGCAACTGCGGCTCGTAGAACTTGACTAGGTTAAAATTGCAGCGCGTGCAATTTGACCGCGTTGAAATTTCAGCTCGTACAAGTTTGACTTGGTTGGAATTGCCGTACCTAAAATTCGAGACTGCAGTGCTTAAAAATTTGATCGTATTGAAATTGCAGCGCGTGCAATTTGACTCGGTTGAAACTACAGTGCTTAAATAAAATTTGATTCTATTGAAATTGCAAAAAAACACGGTTTGACTTGAGTGAAACTCCAGTGCTTAAAATTTGATTTGTATTGAAATTGTACCAAATGCAGTTTGGAACTGCAGTGCTTAAATAAAATTTGATTCTATTGAAATTGCAAAAAACACGGTTTGACTTGGTTGAAACTGCAGTGTTTAAATAAAATTTGATTCTATTGAAATTACAAAAAACACGGTTCGTCTTGATTGAAACTCCAGTGCTTAAAATTTGATTTGTATTGAAATTGTACCAAACGCAGTTTGGAACTGCAGTGCTTAAATAAAATTTGATTTTATTGAAATTGCAAAAAACACGGTTTGACTCGGTTGAAATTGCAGTGCTTAAATAAAATTTGATTCTATTGAAATTGCAAAAAACACGGTTTGACTCGGTTGAAACTGCAGTGTTTAAATAAAATTTGATTCTATTGAAACTACAAAAAACACGGTTCGTCTTGGTTGAAATTCTAGTGCTTAAAATTTGATTTATATTGAAATTGTAGCAAACGCAGTTTGGAACTGCAGTGCTTAAATAAAATTTGATTCTAATTTTATTCTATTGAAATTGCAAAAAAACACGGTTCGTCTTGGTTGAAACTCCAGTGCTTAGAATTTGATTTGTATTAAAATTGTAGCAAACGCAGTTTGACTCGGTTGAAACTGCAGTGCTTGAAACTTGAAATTCCAGCATATTACAATTTGACTGTGTTGGCACAATTCCACTGCTTTTTAGAATTGCAGCACGCGCAATTCCATTGTTGGAATTTCATCTATAAACGTATAGATGAAATTAAATAAAAATTTCAGTACCTAGAATTAGCTGCGTTGGAATTGCACCAGAATTTAGCCGCATTCAAAATTCTCGATTTGAATTGTAGAATTGTACTTTGTTGAAATCACGCATAGATAAAAAAAATATTAATAAAATTAGTAATTTGCATGTGTATCGATATCGAATTATAATCTCCTTAATGAAATAGAACATTCTGTTACCATTTGTTATTGTTATTCTTGGCAAATACCATTGCTATTATAAAATAACGAGTTAGAAAATAACGTACGTACATTTCCTTGGTGAAAATGTTCAAACGATATTTTAATTAAAAGGCGGATTCGCCACGGTCTTAATTAATTCGCTGGCAGGTCCGATCGATGAGGATTTTAAACGGAAGGTGTTTCAACCGGATTTACCTTGGTAGATTTATCGCCGGATGGATTAAAGTACGACTGAAGTAGCTTATTTATAGGCACGTTGAGCAATCGCTTCACTTCATCGTTTGCAAAGAATTAAAACAACACCGATGAAACGACTATCGCTTTCAATAACCGGTTAACTTTGTCATCGAGGAATACTGAAGCGACGTATAATCGTACGATACGAGCGGAGAATGAAGTGTAGGGACAATCGGAAGTCAAAAAGCGCGTGTCTCGTTTATTAGCTGACGCAGTAAATTTTTTTTAAATCAGTGGAAATCATAATATAACGAAATTATGATAGCATCATAACTTCTGGTCTTGGAGTCTCGGATTATTACAATAAATATTTCTTAATTAAAAAATTAATTAACATTGTCGAGGTTTTAGGCTTTTTTTTTTAAATCTAAGTCTAATTATTAATGATTGATTCAGGTTAAGGTTAGGTTTGGGGAAATATACTTTGCAAATTTGAGGTTAGATTTGGATCGAGCGCGAGATTTTTAATCGAACGTTAAAAAGTTGATGTTAAACGTAGGATTTAACGTTAAAAATTAGATTTTTGGTGGTTCTTTAGACAAGCTTAATGATATTAAGTTTGTACAAATTTTGGAGGTTAGGTATCAAGATATTATTGAACACTTAAATATTTAGATAAGCATTTATTTGCAGAGTTTAAAATAGTGGCCAGAGTTTAAAATAAAACCTAATGTATTTTAATTCAGGCGCGGTGATGTTTGGAATTTCTAGAAATAGAAATTTTATGAAATTTGAACGATAAAGACGACCCGCATAGAAAAATGGCCCACCATTCGTGAAAAAGGTGGTAGAACAGCTAACCAAGTTGCGCATACGACTGTGCAGCGAGCATCGATGACGCGATCTGCTCGTTTTTCCTTGAGAACAACCTCGGACACAATGCAACGATCCGTTGCTTTCGTTTTAAACGTTGTTACACGCGATCGTTTATCCCCAATGTTTCCTGTTGGCCCAATTTTGCTTATGAGAACCGAAACATTAAATGTAAAGCCTTCTTTTTAATGGAAAAATAATTATCCATAAAAAGACGAATATCATAATGCTCAACACTCTGATTTCTATAAAACTTAATTAAACTTAATTCCAAGTATCTACGTGTAAAATAAGATAAACGAAATATTTCTAAATTTCTACAAAATTTATATCGTTATATTCGACGATCTACATTGATCTACGCCACGATGAAATAATTTGTTCAAAGAAGAAGAAAAAAAATTATACTACATGATATATCTATCTGCTGTATTTAAATTACACAAATATCGGAGCGACAATTTAAAGACCCAAACATTAAATAGAAAGCTTTCTTTTTAATGGAAAAATAATTATCCATAAAAAGACGAATATCAACACTCTGATTTTTATAAAACTTAATTAAACTTAATTCCAAGTATTTACATATAAAATAAGATAAATATTTCTAAATTTCTATAAAATTTATATCGTTATATTTGACGATCTACATTGATCTACGCCACGATGAAATAATTTGTTCAAAGAAGAAGAAAAAAAATTATACTACATGGTATATTTATTTTCTGTATTTAAATTACACGAATATCGAAGCGACAATTTAAAGACCCAAACATTAAATGGAAAGCCTTCTTTTTAATGGAAAAATAATTATCCATAAAAAGACGAATATCATAATGTTCAACACTCTGATTTTTATAAAACTTAATTAAACTTAATTCCAAGTATCTACGTATGAAATAAGATAAACGAAATATTTCTAAATTTCTACAAAATTTATATCGTTATATTTGACGATCTACATTGATCTACGCCACGATGAAATAATTTGTTCGAAGAAGAAGAAAAAAAATTATACTACATGGTATATTTATTTTCTGTATTTAAATTACACAAATTTCGGAGCGAAAATTTAAAGACCCAAAGACACTGTCGGAAACACGAGACTGGACTTTTAAAGACGTGTAAGATATAGCAGAAAAAAAAAAAAGAATGACATTGAATATAAAAGGTAATATAACGAGCGGTAGGATTTCAAAGCGTGCTCAGTCGTTTCAGAGTCGAGTTGCAGAAACGTTTAGACAAATGAGTCGATGACTCATTCCGACTTTCGCAAGGCATCGTTGTTGGAAAACCGCTGGAAAAGGCAGGTTTTTAACCTCGCGGGCACGTCGAAGTGACACTGAGGAATGACATTCGGTGATTAAACCGTGCGAAAGCTTCCCGTTGAATCTGGTTGCACGTTGACTTCTTAAAATTTTCTATAGTCTCGTGTTCCATCAGAGAACCCCGAAGTTACGTAAATTCTCGTAATTCTCTGTGTGAAGAGTTTCGCTGAAAACCTTTTGTCAAACAACAAATGTATCTTTCTCGTTGCGACTTTTTGGTTGTTCCATCACAAATTTTACGCGTTCGAAAAATTCTCAAACAGACGTACATATTATTCTCGATATAATTTATACAATTATAGTACAGTCGGGAAGCAAATTTTATTCTACATTTTAACTTCTTGCGCTACGAGAATTTTTTGTCCCAAAATTGTAATATTTCCTCGGTTTTAAGTATAACCAGGGCGAAACAAATAATAAATTTATTATTTCTCAACAATTTTTATCAGGTGATATCGTATCGACGAGTTCAAAAGGAAAGCGACAAATTATTATTATATGTATACGGTTCGGTCACTCGTTATGGTCCGCAATCAGTCGCCAGCGCAAGGAGTTAACCTCTTGCGCTGGAATTTGTCCCAAAATTGCAATATTTCCTNTCAGTTTTAAGTATATTTAAGTATAGCCCAGGCAAAACAAATGATAAATTTAATACTTCTCAATAATTTTTATCTATTGATATCATACCGACGAGTTCAAAAGAAAAAGAAAGCGACGAATTTTTGTATACGGTTCGGTCACTCGTTATGGTCCGCAATTAATCACCAGCGCAAAGAGTTAACCTCTTACGCTGGAATTTGCCCCAAAATATGCAATATTTCCTCAGTTTTTAAGTATATTTGAGTATAATCCAGGCCAAACAAATAATACATTTATTTACTTCTCAATAATTTCTATCAGGTGATGTCGTATCGACGAGTTCAGAAAGCGACAAATTATTTTATACGGTTCGGTCACTCGTTATGGTCCGCAATCAGTCGATCAGCGAAAGTGGCTAATCTTCTATGATTTTTTCTCAAAAAAACGAAGTGTCGTATAACAGACTTCCGTTACGAAAATCGACTCGTCGTTTTTTTTCTAGCGTGTAATCGACCTTTTACCAGTTATTTATTATTATTAATGTATCTTTTACAGTCCTCGATATAAACAATCATCCAAGTCAGAAACAAAGCTCTCTGACCCCAAGATTATCCTGATCCCGTTAAAACTCTAAGACAGCGAATAATGTTCTTCGTGTCTCCATATTTGTCGCTTTTATCGAGTCACTAAAATTCCTATCTTCAAATTAATCTGCCAGACCCGGCAATCACACGTTCCTTTTTAGGTGATCATCAAATGCTCACATGCGCGGTGGCTTCTTGAATGGACGTTTGTTGTTAAAGTTAATGTTGTGAATGTAAACGGCGATAAAAGGAGATTTTTCTTCCTACGAGTTGCTTCTTCATGTATCTGGCGCGTCGAACGAGGACGCGCGCAGCAACCTGCGCAAACGAGCCGACTTCTTTCTTCTCGTAAACGCGCGAGCGAGCAGCATTCTCTGATCTTGGCGCTCCAGATGACGATTCAATTAGAATATTTTCATATTCAGAGGATCCCTCCCGGCGTAGTAGCCTCGTTTGAATTCAACTTCGTTCTAATAAAAGAGGGCTGTTCTGGAGTTCTGGGAACGAGTATGGAAATTGAAGAAATACATATCCACCTGGATCGTTACCATAAATAATAGAGAGATATAAATTTGCTTATTTGTGTTTTTTTTTTTTTTTTTTTGTGTGTGTTTTCGTTTTTACTTGAGAAATTTTTTGAAGAAAATAGAAATTTTAGTAATTTCCTGTGATCTGTTAAGCATTATTTGAGAAAGTGTTAGATACAAAAATAATTTGGTCTTGAGGAACTCTGATCGTAGTGATTCTTCAGTAGATCTGTGAAAATCGTTTAGGCGCGTAGGCAACTACTAGGAGATCGACGTATTTACAGAGAACATGAATGTCAACTTTTAAAAACGTAAAAAGAAACTCACTTCTCACTTGAGAACAATTTCGAATAAATTTCAGACTTCCACCTCCTCCTCGAAATTATCAAAAATCTCACCGTGCCAAAAATTTCACCAGACCCTAGAGTTCTAAATTTATTGCTCGTTCCAAATTTCTCCTCAGTAACAACAAACTTTAAGTGTAATGTTAACATAATGTTAAGTTTAATGTAAACATATATGAAAATATATGTATATATATAATTAAAAATATAATAAAAAAATGTATATAAATATTTTATGATTAATTATAAATTTCATATATATATATATATATATATATATAAATATATATAAAATAAATTATATATATATAAATTTCAACTTTCTCAAGCCCCAAAATACATAATGAATTAAAATCCTATCCTAAAGTAATTCGTTTCCACGCTGTTGAAACGTCAACGTCGATTATAATCGAACATTCGTTGGCCACTGGCTCGCATTACCATGACACGTTAGGTTGGCAGCTTGATAGCCAGTATATCCCCCAGTATAGTTGGAAAAGGCTTGTGGGTGGTGTCGTTGCTCATTACGATCGAGCCGGTGGTTCAAAAGAAGCAAAAACGGGCGCAGGGGAGGAGAGCGTTGTGCCTCCGGGCTTTCTTGGATCGCGTGCTCCTCTCTTATTAGCCTACATCGAAGCTAACCAGCGGCTTCGACTTCTTATTAGAGTGTGACGTATCGTTCAAGTGAACTTGAACGACGACGATTCATCACGGTGAACGAGGGAAACCCCCGACATCGTTCGCCTTACATTAATCCGATTTTGTTCGATTTCGATGTGATGGAAAGATCTTTCGGAGAAGATTTTCCTCTTTTCGTTTCGAAGATTTGTTTCCCCGTTGCTACTGTCGATCGTCGGTGAAGATCTCATAATTTTATCAGTGACATGTATATTACATCTTTCGTTCAAATTGTAATCACAGTAATTTCGGTTCGATTTCAACTCTCTTTCGCTCGAATCATGTGTCACGCACGTCGAGAATTTTTGCACATCCCAAAATTATCAATATTTTCACAGCTTTAAGTATATATTTAGGTATAGCCCGAAACAAATGATAAATTTATTACTTCTCAATCATTTCTATCCAGTCACATCATACGAATGAGACGAGCTCGAAAAGAAAGCGACGAATTATTGTATACGGGCTCGGTCGCTCGTTACGGTCCGCAATCAGTTGGCCAACGCAAGAGTTCTTGCAAGAGTTCAATTTTGACGAAGCGGAACATAATATTTATTTTATTGATTTTGCGAGTGAAAGTTAACATTGTTAATCAAGTCGTGTGATAAATTTATAATAAATTAGACGTAAATTTAATTCAATTCGTGTGGTTGCTTGAAAAGATCCACGTTAACGAAGATTTCGCAAAACTTGAGCCTCGATAAGTATTCACCATCCCACGTGTGTCATTCACAACGATTGAAGCTGCATTTAGGCGAGGTTAAGCTCTTTGCCAGATTCCTCTTTGCTCTCAGTTCCCCGCATCTGTCCGTTGCTTTACGATTTTTTTTTCTTCGCGACGTTGTTCCATATTTCCCTCTGTTTAGAGGGCAGAGACTGCGTTTCGGTGAAACTATTCGCAGGAGCCATCAGGATAATGGGATTTCCAATGTACAACGCGTCTAGGGAATTCTAGGGAAAACGATGTTGCCGTTTGGCACGCCGATCAAGGTAGCCGAATTATATCTGAGCCGAGATGCTTGTTAGCGGTCGCGAGATTACATTTGCGTTAATATATGCTGACGAGGAAATAGCAATACCAATCAAATTAATGTGGATTCCACCGGGGCCATGGAGTATGAAGTATTCGCGGTGCGAAACGGCGAACGCGATCGTCGCGACGCCGAGAAGGTTAATTGGGATGACCGACGAAATATCTCGATGAGAATCGACGCTGCACTCGCCCCGTCGTGATTGGGAACGTTACACACATTATTAAATACAGGGTGGGCCAAAAGTTTCTTCCCACATATTTTTTTTTTTTATAAATAATTGTATTTGTTTTTAGAAACAAAACGTGAGAAAAATAATCATACTTGTTTTTATAAATAAAAGAAAAGAAAAGTATTTAATATTATAAGAAAAATAATTATATTTCTTTTTACAAATAAAACATAAGAAAAATAATTATATTTGTTTTTAGAAATAAAACGTAAGAAAAATAATTATATTTGTTTTTTCAAATAAAACGTAAGAAAAATAATTGTATTTGCTTTTATAAATAAAACATAAGAAAAATAATTATACTTGTTTTTATAAATAAAAGAAAAGAAAAATATTTAATATTATAAGAAAAATAATTATATTTCTTTTTACAAATAAAACACAAGAAAAATAATTATATTTGTTTTTAGAAATAAAACGTAAGAAAAATAATTATATTTGTTTTTGCAAATAAAACGTAAGAAAAATAATTATACTTGTTTTTTCAAATGAAACGTAAGAAAAACAATTCTATTTGTTTTTATAAATAAAACGTAAGAAGAATAATTATATTTTTTTTATAAATAAAACATAAGAAACTAATTTTATTAACTTCAAAAAAATATAAGAAAAAATTAAGTTTATTAATTTCAACAAAATATAAGGAAGAAACTAATTTCATTAATTTCAACAAAATACAAGGAAAAAACTAATTTCGTTAATCTCAAATTAAATTTAGGTTCAAACATTGATTTTTTTTTATTACGTTTCGAAAACTATACTAATAAATAAAAATTATTACTATTCCTAGATCATTCCCTCGAACATTCACGATCTTATTCATCAATTGTTGATGAAATTTCCCTAGAACTTGATTCCCTGTCGTAACCTCGCCCCACCGGCCTACTCTCAACAATTCCTGAACTAAATGAAAAATTCCTGGCGGTTCCTGCATCTCGTAAATTCGTTTCGAGATAGATTTTCACGACGTAATTGCCACACCGCCGGAACCGTAATTCGAAATGGGTTAACCTTCGGCGAGAACCGGTGAGCAACCTCTCTCGACTAGGATGTCTAGGTCGCGCGTACAATGACAACCGGAGCTTTCTCCCTGATGACTGACTTTTACTTTTGCCGCGGGCAAAGTATCGAAGATCGTGAATCTGCATCGAACGTGAACACGTGATCTATGCACACTGTGTTTCTGTAAGATAGTGAGGAGGGTCATCAAGCAAGGTACACTAATAGGCTGGTATCGGGGAGAAAATCGACGGGCTATGAAACTGAGAATGTTGTTGACGAGAGTTAGTACTGCGGAATTGCTTTCCAAAGTGACAAAAGGTTAGAAAAGGTTTCAAGAAAGATTAGAAAATTAAGAATTAAAATAAACTAAGAGTGTTGTTATTGCAGTGTAACAGTCTGAAAGATTTTATAAACTGAAAGTGGACTAAAACTTTTCAGAACGAAAGAGAACTGGAAATTATGAAATATTTCGAAAATTGAGAATCAACTGAAAATTAAAATAAACAAAGTTATTACTGTGGCAACAGTCTGAAATAAGAAAGATTTTCTAAACTAAATACAGACTGAAACTTTTCAAAATGAAGATGAAGTGGAAAGTAACAAAAAAAAATTAGAAAAAATTTCAAAAATTAAGAATTCAGCTGGAAATTAAAATAAACAAAGTTATTACTGTGGCAACAGTCTGAAATAAAAAAAGATTTTCTAAACTAAACACAGACTGAAACATTTTAAAGTGAAACTGAACTGGAAAGTAACAAAAAAAGAATAAGAAATAATTTCGAAAATTAAGACTCAACTGAAAATTAAAATAAACAGAGTTATTACTGTGGCAACATTTTGAAATAAGAAAGATTTTCTAAACTAAACACTGACGGAAACTTTTCAAAATGAAGATAAATTGGAAAGTAACAAAAGAAAATTAAAAAAAATTTCGAAAATTAAGAATTCAGCTGAAAATTAAAATAAACAAAGTTATTACTGTGGCAACATTTTGAAATAAGAAAGATTTTCTAAACTAAACACTGACTGAAACTTTTCAAAATGAAAATGAACTAGAAAGTAACAAAAAAAATTAGAAAAGATTTCGAAAATTAATAATTCAGCTGAAAATTAAAATAAACAAAGTTATTACTGTGGCAACTTTTTGAAATAAGAAAGATTTTCTAAACTAAACACAGACTGAAACTTTTCAAAATGAAGATAAACTGGAAAGTAACAAAAGAAAATTAAAAAAAATTTCGAAAATTAAGAATTCAGCTGAAAATTAAAATAAACAAAGTTATTACTGTGGCAACATTTTGAAATAAGAAAGATTTTCTAAACTAAACACTGACTAAAACTTTTCAAAATGAAGATGAACTGGAAAGTAACAAAAAAAAATTAGAAAAAATTTCGAAAATTAAGAATTCAGCTGAAAATTAAAATAAACAACATTTTGAAATAAGAAAGATTTTCTAAACTAAACACAGACTGAAACTTTTCAAAATAAATCTTTCAAACGAGGATAAATTAAAAGTAACAAAAAATTGGACAAGAATTTCAAAAATTAAGAATCAATAGAAAATTACGATAAATGAAATTGTAGGGTACTCCAATGATATTCCAGAAGATTTTCTAAACTGAAAACAGAGACTTTCCAAAATGAGAAAAACGGGACCGCTGGTCTAGAAAAATAACTATATAGAATATGTACAATATGGAAAAGAGGGTAGATACAACATGTAAAGAAATAAATAATCTATACAGTGAGGGAAAAAAGGGAGAAAAAATATGAAAATATTCCTTGACTGATATCTTTTGGCATCGTCAAGAAGAGTCCATCGTCAAGAATGTTTTTCCACGGTGAACATAGAAATCGGTGTAAATATCGACCTCCATATTTCCGAACGAATATCGTTGCTGTTTGCCGGTGACGGCGTGTACGCGCGTTGAAATCACCGGTGGGAGGCGCGCTCCACCTTTCATTTGACTTTGACAGTGTCCATTATGGTATCGAAGCTAACGGCAAACAGTACCGTACTTGACGCTAGTGAATCAACGTGCACGCCGATATGTCGAGGTATTTCCATCGTCGTTTACCGTCGTCGTCCACGAACTAATAATCGTGTTCTCGCCTAATTATTCTTTGATAACTAATTAAATCGAGGCTTGTCGCTGTTGTACTATTTTACTTCTTCTTTTTTTTTTTTTTTTTGGTTTTTTTTGCCAGAGAAATTGGAGATCTGTTTCGAGTCGTTTCGGAGAAGAATCTTTGGTGATAGTGGAGAACTATTTGGTGTAGTTTTCGTCATCTCACAACGTGTCTTCCTGTGTCAAATTATTTGTGGAAGAAGGAGGAGGAAGAGAGTGTTCGAATTTGACAAAGAGTTTTAAAAACTGAGATTTCTCCAGTTTTTCTAAGAAGTTCCGTTATTTATCTTATTTAACTCTTCGAGTCTCGTTGTGTCCAATTTTTACAAATTAAACAGAAGACGTTTAAGTTCAAGTTTCTTAGTTTCTCTGGAGTTTTGGAATATTTGTCGAGAAGTTTTCCACCTTTTTAGACGAAGGTGGTATCGATAAATATATGACGGATATTTCGAGAGTCTTTTTAACTTTAGTCTGGGTCACCGCGCGAAAATTGTTGGACTCTCTCCTCTAATGGACTTCCGGTGGAACGCGTTGCTGAACGCCCGGCGAATTTAGATAACATTTCAAATGGAAGATAACAGGAGAAATTGGAGACGCTTCCCGTTTCATTCTCGTTTCGCTGAAAGATCACTCGTCAGAGTTAAAATAGTTGAAAATAAAAGACACGGGCAATAAATTCTAAAAACGTGTCGTTCCGAATAGCAAACAGCTACTGAAATAATATTCCCTAAATTGAAAAATATCCATATTCGACGTACAACGATATAGTAAAAACGGAACAAGTATCTCGTAAATTAATATCTTATCAATATCTTATCTTTTAATTGACATCTCAGTGTCTGTCTTGTAAATTAAAATGTCAAACATACTGAGAGGCGCTACAATTTGATAACGGGAAAAGAAAATTCTTAGAAAAGACTGGAATAGAGGATCTAAAAGGAGGAATATTGTTTTATATTTTATCGAGCGTGCCAAGAGAAATAGTTTCCTACGGATTATTTCACGTATTTTGAAGCACTCTGTATAGTATTCCTCTTAACCGTATCACTCGATATTTGTAGCACGATGTCGAACCCTAAATCCGCGCCGGCGAAATCCTTATTTACTCAGAGGCTTGTACGAGCTGGCTTCCTCTTTTTTCCGAGATTAGGTGTCGACAATTTAGGTGCTTCTCTCCTTAGGTCACTCTGCTCTCGTCGCAACTCTACTCAATATTAACCCTTTTCTCTTTCTAAACGAAATTAAAACTTTTCAAAGAAGGAATTAATTCCGAAATGGCCGAAAATGAAATTGAAGTCTGAATTTCAAAATCAAATTTCTAGAAGAAGAAAAAAAAGAAAGAAAGAAAGAAAGAAAGCGCCAGGGAAGCAGAGTAAATTTTGGAACGAGTGATCGACTTGGAACAATTCTGATCGCTCGAGCGTAGCTGAGGATCCAAGTTTCCAAGAAGTGGAGGGTATGTTCACGGCGTCGTTGACACGGTTATAGAAAAAAAAATCATTCGCATGCAATTAGTTTATGCTCGTGTAACTAGAACGTGTCAGTGGATACCGTTTGTTCTCCTCTTTAGCGCAGCCGGATCGGGGACTCACGTACGAAAAATACGTCGGAATAGCAATGAACCACGATCGTCCATCTTTGGAGCGTTAGCCAAGAGAGAGAGAGAAAAAGACAGAGATTCCTTCGATATTTCTCGCGAGAAGAATTCCTTTCAAATCACAAGGAGAAGCATATTATATTTGCGAACGCCTCGTAAACCACAGGCCGATACTGTGATACCAACGCAAGTTGTAATTTCGCGGAGCAGAGTGGCAGCTTAATTTTTAATTTCGTCTACTTTCTTCCACTCGGGCCGATGTCGTTTGATATGAAAGAACACCGAATGATATTAACCACTTGCGCCGGCAACTGACTGCGGACCATAACGAGTGACCGCGAACCCGTATACAAACAATTCCGTCGCTTTCTTTCTTCAACTCGTCTCATTGGTATGACATGACTGGATAGAAATTATCGAGAAGTAATAAATAAATTTGTCGTTTTGTTTTGCCTGGGCTATACCTAAATATACTTAAAATACTGTGAAAATATTTATAATTTTGGGACAAAAAAATTCCCCACGTGCGAAGAGGTTAACCACCTGCGCTGGCAACAGATTGCGGACCATAACGAGTGACCAAAATCGTATACAATAATTCGTCGCTTTCATTTCGAACTCGTATCATTGGTATGACATGACTGGATAGAAATTATCGAGAAGTAATAAATAAATTTGTCGTTTTGTTTTGCCTGGGCTATACCTAAATATACTTAAAATACTGTGAAAATATTTATAATTTTGGGACAAAAAAATTCCCCACGTGCGAAGAGGTTAACCACCTGCGCTGGCAACAGATTGCGGACCATAACGAGTGACCAAAATCGTATACAATAATTCGTCGCTTTCATTTCGAACTCGTATCATTGGTATGACACGACTGGATAGAAATTATCGAGAAGTAATAAATTTGTCGCTTTGTTTTGCCTGGGCTATACCTAAATATACTTAAAACACTGTGAAAATATTGATAATTTTGGGACAAAAAAATTCCCAACGTGCGAAGAAGTTAACCACCTGCGCTGACAACTGATTGCGGACCATAACGAGTGACCGGACCCGTATACAATAATTCATCTGGTGGCCAAATATTAATTTTATATCAGTAAATATTATAATATTATATATTATATGTAATATATATATATATATTTTTTTATTATATATTCTATATCATAAATTAAGCCGTGTAATATGTCTCAGAAATTTACGAAATACAAGTATACAAGAACAAGATCTTATTTGCTCGTACGTGCCCGTATGTATGATCGTATTTATTACGTTACTATGTGGTTATTCTATAGTAACAAATATCTCTAGCTGCGGAGCAATAACAGCGGCGTTCTTTTTGAACTCGTAGATACGATATCACTGGATAGAAATGATTGAGAGGTAATAAATTCATTGTCCGTTTTTATTCGTTCTATTTTGTTTTACCTGGATATACTTGAGACTGAGAAAATATTACAATTTTGGGACAAAAAATTCTGGACGTGTGCAAGAGGTTAAAAACTCGATTCGTTGCGTTGCTGCTTCGTTACTTTGCGAAAAAGGATTATATTAGATCGTTGTTTCCTCGCCTCAGTTATTTTTCATAAGAGTAATAACCAGACCGCGGATTTTCATTCGAATCCTAAATATCCTAGAAAGCACTGTATTTTGGATATTTTCCACATTTTGTTCACGTTAGATTGGCATTGTAACTTTTTTGTATTTCGAAATTTCAATTCAATTTGCAAATTTACTGTAAACGTTCGCGGTCCAGCAGCAGTTGCTTGATATCGTTTAGAAGCCGCTTCAGTTTTTACTGGTTCGATAATTCTCAATTAGCGTCGGACTACAAATAATAACGTGTTGGTTAGTTAATTTCAACTTGCTGCACTCTGCGCCAAATACAGATTCATGAATTTATATTGCGCGAGACGCGAAATGAAATTAAGGTTAAAGTGAGATAAATTGGGGTTTAAAACACTTTAGAATTGAGTAATTAATATTATGAAATATTGGAGCATCCATATTTTCTCTCTCTCGCTCTCTTTCTCGAAGATCCTCGAAATAATTGCAAAAGAAAGCAACCTGCTGGAACTATCAAAGTACTCAAAACGACCAATCTATAAATTTTGGTAGAAACTTCATAAAATGTGAAATTAGTTGTTTGTTAGAAATTTCATAAACGTGTATTTTTCCGAGATCCAAATGATTTTTCGTAAAACAGAAAGCTTGCGTATTCTATTGTGCCTTAAATGTTTCTCCATTTCTTTTTCGTTTTTCTTTTTATTCATTTCAGTGTCTCTGATGGAAACTTTATCCTCTTTCGACAGTGAAAGGACTCGCAAATTTGAGAAACAGTTACTCTCAGTTGCGTTTATTTTATTTCTATTTTATTATTAATTTATAATTTGTTATTTATTTATTGTTATATTTTAATTATTTATTGTTATTTTATTTTTTAAATTTGACGAACGAAATTTTCTTATTATTCAAAGTTATCGTTATTCTATTATTTCATAGTAAATATCATTAGCCAATTTTTCCGCGGACTTTTCGATTTCTGAAACGTCGAATCGCCCTTTTCCTCGGGAAAACGATTAGAGTGGAAAATAACGAAGGAGCGTGTAACTCACTTCGGCGATCAAATATAATGTAATGGGTAATCACGGCGTCAGATACGACGAATACAATAAAGAGATCGTAATTCTCAAACACAATTAAGTCGGTACACTAATTACAAGAGGTAGGATGCTTTCACAGTGTTGTACCGGGCATGTTTAAAGCGCGTTCGCGGCAGATTACCGAGATTTAATTCGCGCGTTATGCCGGCCCGCGAAACGCGATTAATTACAAGGAACGTAGCGCAGTGACGGAAAATTGTTTTTCGTATAAATTAATGGCCGGTCGATTGAGTCACTCGCAATGAAATCGAAATTGTTGTTTAATTAAAAAAATTATTATCGAACATTCAATTGTTTCACTGAACATTGTTATTATTATACTTGTTCAACTAAAAAATTATTGTTACGTGTTGCACCGCAAAATTCGAAGCTTCTTTTCAAGAATTTATTGATCTGATAATAGAATATCAAAGTAGTTCAGTGTCATTAACATGGTAATATCCGGAAAGAAGCGTGGGCATTTCGTAAATAAAAGTAAATTTTCATATCCAAGAATCGCATTAGAGGAGCATCTTTTATAGAAACGAAGAAAAACGCTGGCTGTTTGCAAAGAAGATACTAAAAGCACCTCGTATTAACCTAAATTTCTGAGGCATATTACACGACTTAATTTATGATGTTACATAGAATATATAATAATAAAAAAATATATATATATTATATATAATATTATAATATTTACTGATATAAAATTAATATTTGGCCACCAGATGAATTATTGTATACGGGTCCGGTCACTCGTTATGGTCCGCAATCTATTGCCAGCGCAGGTGGTTAACCTCTTCGCACGTCGGGAATGTTTTTGTCCCAAAATTATCAATATTTTCACAGTATTTTAACTATATTTAGGTACAGCCCAGGCAAAACAAAATGATAAATTTATTACTTCTCGATAATTTCTATCCAGCCATATCATACCAATGAGACAAGTTCGAAAAGAAAGCGACGAATTATTGTATACGATTTTGGTCATTCGTTATGGTCCGCAATCTATTGCCAACGCAGGTGGTTAACCTCTTCGCACGTCGGGAATGTTTTTGTCCCAAAATTATCAATATTTTCAGGGTATTTTAACTATATTTAGATACAGCCCAGGCAAAACAAAATGATAAATTTATTACTTCTCGATAATTTCTATCCAGTCATATCATACCAATGAGACGAGTTCGAAAAGAAAGCGACGAATTATTGTATACGGTTCGGTCACTCGTTATGGTCCGCGAACCAGTCGCCAGCGCAATGGTGTTAAATAATCGTTAAACCGAGTTTGCTTGAACGTCTTTCGTCATACTCATGTAAAGGATCGTGAGAGTCGATTTCGGGACGAAAAAAAAAGAAAGAAAACAAAAAATTTCATTTCCTCCGCCATCCGGTCCACGGTATATGCGTGCCCAGGCATATTAATTGCAATCGTCGATAGAAAGTCGCGATTGGTTATCAGTCAACCGGAAACAGTCGCCAAGTGAAAACGACCGTGCGTCTCGTATTCATATTAAGCAGCTCCCTCCGAAAAGAGAAACGATAAGATAAGAGGAGACAAAGCGACAACGACAATCGAAACTGAATTTTTCTAATTATCATTTGATTTCGTTTGAATTCTTCAGTTTTCTAAAAAAGGTTTGAGTGGATGTTGGACACCAGAAACAGTTGGGGCCATGTTAAAATTAGACACAGTGGATTCGGTGCACTCTGTGTGAAACGTGAAAACGAAGACCAAAAAAGAGAGGAAACAGATGTAGGCACGGGTATCGATTATCGAGTAATTGGAGCGTTATGGGAAATATTAGATTTACGTCAAAGAGAGAGAGAGAGACGTGCGATCGACTTTTCTCGATTAAACCACGAACGAACGAATAAACCCTAGATGGATATCGTTCTATGGACGCCGTATTTTATCATGAATCGCGTCAGTGTTCCATTAAGATGATAAAATAGAGTTCCCTTTAATAGAGAGAAACAGCACTATGCTTTTACAAATCTAGCGCGTTGCTTTTATCGCGATGGTCGTCAGTCACTCACGTTGATAGGGAATTTTTCCTTCTTTCGTTGTTTACGCTTTAAGCAGGGATTTTTGTGATTAATGTGGATCAAGCGGCTGACCTATAATAAAGTATATTTGTGAATGAAACATGTTATTTTTAGAAATAAAATATTACTACGTTGCATTATGTTATTATATCATATCTTGGCATGTTCAGGCATATTAATTTGTCTTCTAACGAATCGAACAATTTTCATCGTCGTCAGTTGCAAGTTGGTACGAGACGCTCCTCAATTCATCTTGCTCCCAATTAAAGAACCTCCACGCGTAAGAAGTCCCTAGGGACTCAATTAATCAAATCAACTCGTGGCTGCGAACCAACTAACCAAGATACTCGCCGCGATTAAAATTTCAAGCTATATACCGCTGCTCCTCAAGATAGTCAGAGTCGAACTTTAGAGTTCCGTAGAACCACGCTAAAAGTCTTTCCAACTTTAATCACGAGCTGCTTCTCGAGCATTTATTTCAAAGTTGCCAGACGTTTCGTCCTCCTTGTACGCGTTTCTTCCTCCGAAGAACATTTTCCTTAATTCTTTCGAACGAAAAAAATTTCAAGGCTCTTCATGGTTCTTTTTTTTTTTTTCTTTTTTATTTAGAAATACTCCACGAATCTTTTATTCAGAAAGTTCCAGAATTTCTTCGTTTGAAAGTCCAAGTAGCCAGAAAAGTTCCAAGCAGTTGCAACATATTCTTTTTTCAATAAGAAGAGATTCCAGGAATTTTCTGTTTAAGAAATTTCAAAGCATCCCCTTTATTTTTCTCTCTCCCCCCTCAAAAAAAAAATGCAGGTCTGTTGGGTACCGAAATGTATCTTGGATAATTAAGACGCTTCCGACATTCGCGAGACAAACCAAAGAGATTTGTGATAGTCAGTGACTGAGTGAAGAGACTCTTGGCATAATCCAAAGGGGTTTGACAGAGGAAAAAAATGAGACCGGTAGTGAAAACAGCAAGACCGTGTGTTCCTGGTGATCGAATTGGTTAGTAGTGATCAGTGAAAGCCAATCATGTTTACGATGATCGAACCGAGGAGTGACAGGGTGGCCAACACCCAGACGAAACATCACTGTTACCAAGTGATCAGGACCACTAGGGTGCACCAGAGTTCCAGAAGCTCGAGGATGGTTACCGTTCAGGAGAAGGTGATCAGATCGCGGCTACAGTTGGGCTATTCCACGCCTACCAACTTCATCAACCGGTACTTATCATACATCTTTTGATACAAATACACCTCGTCGAACGAGAATTTTAAATTCTGATCTGCAATCATCGGTTCCTCTAATGTCTCGAATTAAGTAAAAATTTATTAATCTAATTTAGAAGCTACTTGTCGATCATCTACGCAAACGTATTAATTTCATGCGTATCGACATTGAGCGTCCATCGTTGCAAAGCTTAAAATGTTACTAGAAAAGGTAACTGTAACATTACTAGCACGAAATATTGCCCTAGAGTGTTACTAGATGAGTAACTATGACGCAAAGAGCTTCCCGAAGGAAGCCCCCGATGAGACTGAGAATAAAAAAAAAAAAAAAGATGCAGCCCGATAATAATCGAGCAGTATGTATGTTACAACCGTAAATATTATAATTTCTAATTACCACGGCTGGCAGGAGCGTGTCCTAATTCACCGTTCACTTCCGGACGATGGCTCGTTTTGTGCTGCGCTCGGTATATACGGCTCCCGGTTACGCAGTAACAGTTTCCGGCTATTTTATGGAAATTTTTCATCTGGAGAACCCTTGCCAGACCTTACGAGAGCTCTGCCGCCGCCGCCGCGGAGCTTATTCGCGTTAATTATATGCATAAAAGGGAACAGAGTATATCTCTGTCGAGCAAAGGATCCGTGTTCCCACGCGGCGTTCTTCACCCGCGTAAATCCCTCCCTCGATGAAATATTCCGAGAAATTTTATCTCCTACGAGCTCCTCTGCCTACTGTTATACGACGTAGTGGGATTAGGTCGAGAGAGAAAGATCGTTGTCAGAACAGAGCTATCTAAGCGGTTGGCAGAACGTGTATGTTCGAGCAAAACAGGCAGCGGTATCGCGTTAGGTTTGACGATTTCAATAATATTTAATACATACTACAATATAGAATTTTTAAATTATAATTATAAATATAATTTTTAAATTATATAATAATTGATATAATAGTATAATAAATTGTATAATAATTTTTAAATTATATTTTAAATATTAAATATTACCACGTTAAATATAATTATAATTATAAATATTGATTTTAATATGAATTTAATTTAATTTATTAATATAAATATTAATTATAAATTGTAAGTATAATTATATTTAATATAAAGCACAAAATTTTAATTTACACTATAAATATACCAAAATATAAAATTTTTAAATATACTAAATGTTAAATATAATTATAATTATAAATATTGATTTTAATATAAATTTAACTTAATATATTAATATAAATATTAGTTATAAATTATAAATATAATTATATTTAACAT